>NC_091948.1:26935294-27180294 GCF_041260155.1 Ptychodera flava | reverse complement strand
TAAATAAGAAGGAGAACAAGTTACAGCTTATGTCTTTTTAATTGAATATGCTCTTTAAAGATATTTTGAACAACAATGAAATTTAAAACGGAAAGTAAAAGTTGTTCAAACAACCCTCCAGCGAAGATTTGAAAATTTCCCCCGCCCGCCCACCAGTTTCCGTATTTTCTCATATTGGAAACTCCCCGCTTGTCCTTTGCTCATGACAAAAGCTTCCACTGCCCTCTCCCCCTCCCCCACAACTGTCCCCCAAGGAGACCTCGGCAAACAGCTGAATATTACTCCTGGCCACACATTAAGCCGAGTGAAAGACTAAAACTGTTCCTCTCGCTGATGATATTTCACCCCGCCTGCTCAGAAACCGCCAGTAGAAACGCCAGTTTTCTGGCCAGGTGAATAGTTCTATTTGCTGTCTATGAATCCCAGTGATGGCACTTACAGGGAAGGCTGTGTGCCAACTAGTGTTCAAAAAACGCTTACCTATGAAAAAAGACAACCTTATTATGAGAAATATAGAAGAAAAATAAACCAGAACGCCCCTTATTTATAAAATCTTGGAGTGGGTGAGATAATTGCAAATACTGTTACAACAATGTCGGTGTTGTACAGAGCAAAGAGATTTTTTGACACATTAAGGTAGATCGCGCCTCGGGGACAGATATTCGAACTCTCAAACTTTTACAATTCTTTTCTGTCCATTTTAAAGCTCTTGGTGTAAGAAAACTTTTCAACCGGCTTAGTTTTTCGAAATTCGAAAATTATATTTTTCTCAGAGATTGCGGCCATGATTTTGAATTTCAAATATCCCTAAATCTTGGGTTATTTTTTTCTGTAGTACCAAAATTTGTACGGTGACCCCCGATTTTTATTCTTGATTTGGTAAGAGAATGGCTGAAAGATTCCGTAAGGAAAATTTGAGCAAGAGTTTAAGTCTTTAACTTTCGAAGCGCATAATACCTTAATGTAGTCTATTTTTGTTGTCTGTACTAGCTTACCTGCATTACACTGTGGAGCAACTTGGTGACTTTTGGGGAAAAGACTGTGTATGATGACGTCCTTATTAAAAAATCTCATTTTCAATTTAGCGCTGACATGGTTGTACATCTTACCAGATTTCAATGGCCGGGTACTTTAATCTGTTCGAGGATCAGTTTTTGCAAAAAAATACCCCTCTTTCGTGTTTTCACGGACCCAGATAATGATAAAAAAACTCCTCTTTTCCGTAATTTTGGGAATAGGCATTGGTTACCCATTTTAGTTCCACCACAACCAGCACCTGACTCGGCCAGGGCCTGAGGGTACTTCCTAGTTGAGGGCACACACAAAAGCTACAGACTGTTACGCTCCATTTTCCCAGCGCACAGAGACCCATACACAGTGACAGGGGCATATTTTGTTTTGAAAAAAAAGAAAAGAAAAAGAAAACAAGCAAACAGTAAGAAACCAACCCGGCTCGGACAAAAAAAACTTTGCAAGCGTAACTGATATTTAAAAAGGAATGATGATTCTACTCTTGACGTCATGGTTACACAGACCTTGAAAGATAGAGTGCCCATTGGAAAGCATGACTTTTCAGAATACATTTGATTTTCATAAATAGTTCTAGGCGAAGTATAAGCAGGCAGTGTTCATACAACATCATTGAATTTAAATTGGGTATAACAGGTAAAAGCTACAGTGCTGTATTTGTTGAACATCATGGCTTACTCAAATAATAGCTTATTCAAAACATGATTTCTGTTTGGAATCCGTCTAAAACACGCAATCATAGGGCTCTCCGTTATATTTTCAGTATGTACATTGTATACGTCTATCCCTGGTGTAAGTCATCAATCATTAATCAATCGAAGGTGGGTTTTAAAGTCACCCTCGATGTAACTCACGACAATAGTTCGTACTTTTTCATTTTAATGGTTAAGGTATTTAATCAGTCAGGGATTGGTGTTCCATCCTCGTGCATTTTTACGGAGTTACTTTGAATATTTACAGCTCCTTAAAATGACATATGTCGGGAGACTCTTTGCAAGTCTCATTATCGAGTGCCTTATTCTTATTTTTTTTATTTCATGAGGATTTTTTTACATAATTTGTCAGATTTTGTCTAGTTCGGCCGATAATACGGGCTACCTTCCAACCCGCAGGGTTTAGGTGGTACAGTATTTCCTAACAAAAGTTGTTTTGAGGAAAGGTCCCTGCCAAAGAAACCATGTGACCGGTTTACTGGAGAGGATGAAAATGTGCATGTTTTTATCAAAAAACCGTTTCACTTATCCATCAGCTAAATAGCTTCTATAACCAGTCGACTTTTCCATGTAAATAGTCAGCAGGTTGACCACATTAAGATTTGTCCATATTTTTATTTGATTTAATTTGATTTTATTCGGCAAATATTCAGGAAAACGTAAAAATACAGAATATTAAATAAATACAAAAAATACTAGATAAAATTACACCAAGCACAACACTGTTACAGTAAAGAAACGCAACTGAAAATTACTTGACAAGGATTGCACAAAAAAGTTACAAACTTATTTCCATTGTGGTCCTCAAAGTATCATATCATATTTTATACTATATGACTGTATTTTATAGATTTTCACGAGAAAATTTCTGCCTTACAGATCATCCCAATTGTACATGTTTGCATATTTCTCTTGTTGTTAATTATCGCGGTCAAAACGTGAAAGTTAAGGTTATACTAATATAGCCTGTAAATTAAGGGTACACAACAATTCTCACCAAAATGTGAGAGTGAGTGCGCCATCTACACACCTCTTCCATTTAACTGTCGTTTTCAAGGCACCTTCAAATTGTTCGACGGCAATTCTTGCTCTATTGGGAAGATTTTGTATCGATCCCAAATCACTGACACCTGATAGTTATCAACTACACATTTTCCCATGTCAGGCATAGTTTCCTATGTTTGTACTTTGCGATAAGTTCGTCCGATATATCGATTTTTGCATGAATTATTTTGTTGCTGCGAATTGCCAACTTTTTGCCTTTAAATCATGTGGGTGTTGTGAATGTATTGTAGTTGCCATGACGTAGAGGTAACAACGTATTTACAATTACTATCGCAGATGCTGGGCAGTGTTTGGGTTGTCAGAAAAAATATCACAACATCTGTAATACGCTTCTCTTTTACACATTTTCATGAAAAAGCGATCTTGAGAAAAGCTATATTTTATTACAAATATTCATATATCGACCTTTCTTCTAAATTGACGATTTCAGATACAGTGATTTACCTGCATTTTCCTCCTCTTTCTGAAGAGAATGGTTAAATTTCCCCAGAGATGCCGAAGTTTAATCAAAGAATTTTATTTTAAGCAGTGTGTCATTATCAAAAGGAACTTACGCCAAACTTCTTTCCGGATAGTGCCCTGTTTAAATTTCACACTTGCACAGTAGCCTTGCTATATCGAATATATTGCCGCCACTTTGAAAAACCAAATCTATACTAGCAATCAAGTGGACGAAATTGAGTTCTTCACTTCTATTAAGCCAACCAACAGCTGCGGAACACAGTAGTAAATCGACGTTCGTGTTCTCATTTATCACCATTCTCACGATTCTCGAAATCGTAACCTGAGAAACTTTCTCACGCCAGATGTGTTGATAGCAATCCATTGAGATGCAGCAGTTGCTTCTGCTAAGTGTAATGAGTGGTCGTATGGGGTGCCTGTCCCTGTCGAGTTCCACAGTACAGAAGTGTGACAAAATCTAATTGTTGTCGTATCAAGGTGTCATGTAGATATTAGAAACTATTGGACATTAAATAAATGCTGTGATGATGAGTCATCCATGTCGTTGACATTTCATCTCTGGCTCTCCTTGCCTCGTTAGGCTTTCCAAGTAGCAATGAACTGAAGCCGTCAGCCAGTCACGCCCGATGGTCCGGCGAAATGGACGCTAGAGGAGGGACAGTTCAATTTGGGTAAGCCTAATCCAATAGCCGCGTGCCGCATGCCCAAGTGACAAATTTCACGGGCTAAGATTCACGTTCTGCAGCTTAAGGTAGTATACCCCTCGAAAGTGAAAGACTTAAACTTTTGCTCAAACTTACATTTAAGGAATCTTTCAACAATTGTCTTTCAAAATCAAGAATAAAAATCGGGGGTCACCGTACAAATTTTGGTACTAGAGAAACAAATAACCCAAGATTTACCGATATTCAAAATGGCCGCCATCCCTGTGTTAACTCTATGAAGAAAAATTAAAATTTTCGAATTTCGAAAAACTAAGCCGGTGAAAATTTTTCTTACACCGAGAGATTTAAAATGAACACCCACAAGTGGTATATCAGAAGAGAATTGTAAAAGTTTGAGAGTCCGAATGTCTGTCCCCGAGGCGCGTTCTACCTTAAGCTTGAGAAAGATTCGTGTTCACTTCGATTTACGATTGGGTCCTATATCTCCATGGTAATACACAAAGCGAAAAAATAAGATTAGCCAAAAGTTACAGCTGATGTTCCCTTAGCGTCGACTGCACATGCGTAATTGGACAGCAGGTCGGCTAATTATCCAGTTAATTCGTTGGCCGTATTGAGACTTGGAAACACATAAATACTTACTCCTCATGGCAAAAGAGGCGTATGCTCTATTTCATGTATCGGATTGTATTAGAAACTTTTAAAGTTTCATTTATTTAGTCATTTATTTTCATTTATTGACTAAAAAAAACCAAACACCATTCTTTATTGACACACATGAACACAAATACAATTCTGTAGACGTTCTTTATTGTATATGGAAATAATGATCATACTTATCAAATAAAGAAACGCACACAAAAAACCCTAAAAAACAAACACACATGAACAAAAAAAACAAACAAAAAATGATGAGTTCCCTTTTGTGAAACCGAGTCAAATGAATATCAAGAGATGGTTGTCAATCATCAACATGTGGCTGAAATTGTTTCTAGCTTAAAGTGCAGTACGTGAATCGTGGCCCGTGAAATTTGGCACGTTAGCACATGGCATGTGGCTCTTAAATTGGGCTTACCCCGGTCAATTTGTAGGGCTAATGCCGATTTAAAGCGTGTTGTTCTGATGCCAAAAGTACGCAGACGAAACTAATACAGTTTAGATGGATTAAAGATACACTATATCACCTTGACAAAATTACATGTAACGGCCATGGTTAACCCCAAGTGTTGAAATAGTGATTCTCAATGTTAGTTTCATCCCATCTTATACTCACAATAAGATTTAGCATGCCTGGTCAGTTTCATGCCATAATGTAAAACGGATACATCGTTTCGCGGCCTTATTTTGGTAGACTTTGGTCTGAAGAGGGCAGCCTTATTCGCCCATTGAACAAATGTTGTCCTAAGTAGTGATGGTCACGATGTACTAAGCGAAAATTACATCGATCTACATTTCGTGTGAGAAACCTTACTTGACTGTGTACAGGCGGAAGTGGTTCACCGGTATGACGTCATCATTTCACGGGCACATGTATCAAAAAGTCCCTTACTTTTTAGGACATGACGGGCAATATTATTTATTATTGCCTGAATACATGGGTTTATTTGCCCGAGAGCAGGTGACAATTTGCCCGACGCAAAGAGGGCAAATTGTCTCCTGCTGCGAGGGCACAAAAACCCATGTATTCAGGCAATCATATTTTTATTACATGCCTCTTCACAGTTAATGCTAAATAACATTTAGTTACATGCAGTGCATTTTCAAATAATTTTACCATTATCGACCTGCATAAAACAGATATTAACGAATCAAAAGAGTATTGCTCGCATGGATATTTTACATCCAGCGTTCAGCGTCTACTTTGACGTCGAAAACGTCGAAGGGCTTCACTGGACCGGGTAACCATGGAAACCGGTCGGTACATCGTTCACCGGCCTGCTAACTTCCCGGATGTTCCTATTCAAATCAATGCACTGATTTTCACCGACATCGAGGCATGTAATAAAACCTTTCAAGTGATTGGTCTTCGCTTGTGACATAAAACAGATGCTGTGCTTGTTGTATGTAGATTATCATGGACTGTCTGGAGGGCTCGTTTACTCGCTTGGTCAACCAACTGTGTTATTACAGCAAAGCAAGTTGAACGTTTTGCTACGCATACCGAGATCACTATTACACTGTCAACGTCAGATCATGCATGTCTTTAAACTTGCTTCAATTCAAAATCCTCTGCACAAAAGATAGGGTTACTTTGCATATAAGGGAACTTTCAGTTATTACGGCCGGGTGTGAGGCGGCAAATCCACGGGGGGGGGGGGTTCACCTTAAAAAACTGCAGGGGGGTCTTGTATTTTTCAAGCAGCTCAGGGGGGGGGGGGTCATTTAATTTTCATAAGTATCCGTCCAGTCAAAAAGTAGTGTCAGTGTTAAGAAATATTCTGAGAGACAAAAATGATTTGCTGCATGATTTCATTCTCTGAAGTCATTCAACTGTAAATCTGAACAAAAGTATAATTATCTGTCACATGAACATCTTGACTTGAACAATTCCCATTACTTACATATTAGAGATATTAGAGATATAGCAAGTTTTGTCAGGGAAATTATTTAACTGTTACCTGTAGACTACTAGTACCATGAAAAGTGAAACTATACTTTTAGGTGAAATTCCAATATCATAACTGTTGTCAACATATAAACTTTCAAATACCCTATTTGAATCAAGTACATTTGTATCAATTATCAAACACCTATAAAAGCACAAATTTAGTTTAGCATTATAAAAAATTATTCATAATGTTCTCATGGACTCCAATGTATAGTGGATCAACATTTCGGTGAAATTCCAAAATCCGATTGCTGGCGAAAACATCCATTTGGTAACACCCTAGTCTAATCAAGTACATTGATATTAAGGTAAACACGCACCTCGGGGACAGACATTCGGACTCTCAAACTTTTACAATTCTCTTCTGATATACCACATGTGGGGGTTCATTTTAAAGCTCTTGGTGAAAGAAAACTTTTCACCGGCTTAGTTTTTCGAAATTCGAAATTTTTATTTTTCTCCATAGAGTTAACACAGGGATGGCGGCCATTTTGAATTTCTAATATCGGTAAATCTTGGGTAATTTGTTTCTCTAGTACCAAAATTTGCATGGTGACCCCCTATTTTCATTCTTGATTTTGAAAGAGAATGATTGAAAGATTCCTTGAGGAAAGTTAGAGCAAAAGTTTAAGTCTTTCACTTTCGAGGTGCATACTACCTTGATATTAATAACCGAGAGTACATAAATGCACAGGTTTACCTATTTTTGTTTTGGAAAAAATTGTTCATAGTTTCCCCATAGACTCCCATGTATAGTGGATGGACATTTTCAGTGAAATTCCAAAATCAGATTTCTTGTACACATAATATGCACTTTAATCATCATATTCTAATCAAGTATACAATTATATGTTAATTATTAAACGTCTGTATATGCTAAAGTATACCAAGTTTTTCATTGAAAACAAATTATTCACAATTTGATCATAGACTCCCATGTATAGTGGATTAACATTTTGGTGAAATTCTACAGTCAGATTTTTTGTCCACATACAAGTTGTAACAACCCTATCCCAATTATATAAGTACATTTGTGTCAATTATCAAATATCTATAAATGCATAGATATAGTTTTGTATTGAAAAAGTATTACATAGTTTTCTCATTGACAACCATGTAAAGTGAATCAACATTATCAACAGCTGATTATCAATTAAATCAAAATATCAAAATTTTGTACATACACGCTTGCGCAAAAATATTGCGATCCACCTGTAATTTCTGTCCAATCCCTTTGAGGGATAATTTCAAAATTATAGCAAGACAGAAGGGGAAATTTGAACATTAACATCTTGTGAGTTTGTAAGGAGGGTCATTTGAAAAAATCTGAGAATCTTTTTAGCTCATATTTGGTATGTATATAAATACCAAAAGAGCTTATTTTTGGATTCTATCGCCCCCCCCCCTCCAGAGGTGTTTGTGTGTGCAACTTCACTCAAGCAATGGGGGGGGGGGGGGCATGGATTTTTTGTCTTCTGCAAAGGGGGGGGGTCATCAACTTTTTGGTGCAATTGGTAGGGGGGGTCACTTATTTTGACTGATGCGCAGGAAAAATTTGCCGGCCCACCCCGGCCATAATAACTGAACGCTCCCTAACGATGTGATATCGCACGTAGGGTAAAGCTCATTCCGAAGTTAGTTTAAACATTTACCGTTTCAATCACGCTTTCCTGCCATTCTTGGCCTGAGAATGCATTGTTACGCTTTTTTTGCATAGTTTGTATAGTGTACAAGATCAACTGTCCTAAATTCTTTAGCTAACTTGGAACCTGCGCTGACGGATGCTTTGGCAACCGGATGACAGTTACATGCTGAAACGATCGACGTTTGGATCATTCGAAAAAAGAGCAATTAACGACCTACTTATGAGTTTCCTGTATGCATTGCGGCCTACAAGCGATAGAACGATGTCAACTGCGTTCTGATCCCTGTTTCCATTGAACAACCCACTGCCCTGTCATTGAGAGATGGTAGGCGGCAGTGTTCTCTCTCTCTCTCTCTCTCTCTCTCTCTCTCTCTCTCTCTCTCTCTCTCTCTCTCTCTCTCTCCCCCCGACCCCGACTTGCAAAAACTGCAAAAGGTCACGATGCTGCATTGTTTTCCAAGGGCCCTGAGAGTATTCCTTATTGTACCCGAAAACTCAGGCCAAATAAAAACTTTAAGGTATCTGCGTTTCCGGTAACCCGACCGGCCATACAAGAACCAACACACCCCAGACATTTTTTCACATTTCGAAATCCATACGACCAATGTAAACATTGTATCCAAGGTACGATGGTGATTGATGAAAGTTAAAACTCTTCTGTCATAATCTACATCGTATAATTTAGATGTTGCAACTATGATGATGAAGTGTATATCTAAATATCGTGCACGAAATACATTGTTTGTAAATAAGTACCTCGCACAGGCGCAGTTCCGACGACTGTTTCCCTTTAAGGTATTGTTTTGTTTATGTATTCATCAACATCACCGCCACTACTACTACTACTACTACTACTACTACTACTACTACTACTACTACTACTACTACTACTACTACTACTACTACTACTACTACTACTACTACCGCCACCATCATTATCATTTAGCCTACGTTTTTCTTTCTACATGAGAGCGGTCTATCATTGAAAAAGAGAACCTACATGTAATGACTCTTTCGTTTCTTTGTAACATAACATGTCTTTATATATGAAGACATTGTACTGTTATGATTCAGCGTCAGTGCAAATTAAAAATTGAAGCAGTTTAAATTATTATTTATCCGGACAAAGACATCTCATTTTCCGTACGTAAAAGTGCCTCGGATGAAAGTAAGCTGAGGAAAAAAATCGTTTCATCATTTTCTGAATAGGATTATAATCTTTCGTTTTTGTTGTTGTCGGTTATCCAGTGATCATGCGTTTTTGGCAGTAGTTAAAATTTAATAAGGCGGCATTCATTTGAAAGCCCAGATTTAAACTATTATGTCGACTTCGATAGCATTTACATCAGGGATACTGCCACAGACCTTCACGTCTGAGATGCGTGTTTTCTCGCCTTCACCGCCAATTACACGGTTTTAATTCCCGTCAGTGAGAGAAAATCACCTCTTTCCTGTGGTAGCCACACCGCACGCAACGTTATCAACGGAAATAACGAGAATCGTATCTCAAATCATTAGGTGTTCATTCAAGTTTCAGTCATAATTTTGCCTTTGTCTCCCAGGTGTGTTAATTCTCGTAAATCTATACTTAATTACTGGACTTTGACGTCGTTAATCACGCGCACTCAGGCACCCCTCGTGCTGTCTTTACACCTCTGATAATAAATTCATCATCAACAATATCGACTTTTGATGCCCTGATTAAATATTAAAAGCGCTGCCCATTCTGAGTAGCATGTTTGTAATTACTTTTAGATGTCCACGTTAATTACATCGTGATTGGAATTTGTTTGTAGTATGTCCTGTATTCATATAGGTAGCACAGAGATTGATAATGACACCCTGGCCCAATCCCACGAGACTTCCTTGTAAAGGCTCTGTCTGACACATGACCCATTCCAGTGTCTGAATTTGATTTGTCGCGGTCTAGCAAACTCGTCCATCAAAATGCTTGTCGGCTGAAGGTAATTGGCTTTTCTGTCTTCTCTCCAGTCAATCGAAAGACTTGGAGGAATCGTACTTGTTTAAATAAAAGTTGCACCCTAGATATCGCGCCGCAGTTAATAACTACATCTCACGGTGTGCTGCGTGAGTGCATTGTTGACGGATGTTCTACTGGGTGTCGGTTCAAGTACACATAAACACAATCGATTTTGGATCTGGCATTTCTGAATCTTCCTCATATGTTTGAAACAAGGAGTAAAATATCAATTCGCATCTCTTGTATGTAATCGTCTCTTTTGATTATTACAACTGATTACTGCCATATTGTCGTTCGCAGGGCCTATCCATATCAGTTAATCAAGATTTGCCTCGCTTCATATTTATATATATCAAATGTTTTATTTATACGCGTCGAATCATGTATCTTCGAACTGATAAACAATATACTGATTCATTTCAACGCACCATCCGTACCCCCGTCTGGTAATCCGCGAGCCGGCAATCGATATCCAATCGACCGGCTGCGTAACCGAGCAGCTGGCCAACTTGCTGGTTAGCAGACCGGTCAGAGCCCAGCCAACCGACCAACCAACTAACTAACCAATGGAACAACCAACCAACGGAACAACCAACCAGGCAGCATGCAAAGGAGGCAACCAACCAGCAAATTGAAGACTCAAATAACGGGTTGTCCACAGATGAGACTTACTGCCACCTTGCTATGCGGCTATTATCATGCCTGATATGAAAGCAGTCACAAGTGTGACATACGTTGTGTCTAATAACGTGAAAATCTTGATTAGTTTTGGATTCATTGCATAACGTCATCCTTCAACATCATTAGCAGATACAGCATCAGCATTACATTTATTTCTTTTTCATAATATCAGCCCTGCAATATGCAAAGAAACTATTTTTCTGCGAGGCAAAACGCATCGAAAAATATTATTTAATACCTAAATACACAGTTCTAACTGCACATTTATCATGCATCCACTCTCCTCCGTCGGCTGTCGTCGTTATTCGGGATCGGTTTAATGATTAATTCTAACTTCACCCCTGAAGAACCGTTTAAATTATTCCATTTTGTTGGTCGTTCAAGCGCGAAAGAGTATCCCGAAGCGTCTTGCCAAACAATTATAAAGGCTTTATTGCTTGCCTACTAAGGCTAATGGTCTTCGTTTAAAGTCATCTTTAATGTAGCATCTTCAAGTTATAGCCAGAATGAGCGCTGAACCGTGACACATAAACAGAAATGTCTCGGTTTTTTTTCCTTGCAAATTATGTCCCGAGCTCTGCCCATGCAAAGGGGGAAATAGCGCGACCATTGTCTTGTGGATAACCGAGTTGTGCTCGGAAACGTGAGAGGCGGAAATACATTCAAAGGAAGCCCTTGCCTGCCCTTTCCTGTGCGCCTCAAAGGCATGTTTTCAGGCACTATAATCAGAACACAACTACTTGGAAAGCAGGTTGTGTATCGCTACTTGCCGTGATTTACTGATAAATTCTATAGATCTCATATGAATACCCTTCTCTATTGTCCAGAAGTCATTAATTGTACATTCTCTATCAAATTGAATTTTAATAATTAAACGATAGGATTGTCGTCGACTCTGGGCTTCTCATACGATTGATGTTTCTTTCCACGGGAATGGTCTACCCCATTCAACTTCTCCCATGCACGGGTTATGATTTCGGGTGTAGAATTCGGAATCATGAGTAATTTGTTCCCGGCATTAGGCTGCTGGCGAACGTCGAATTCTTTCTGACTTGGTGATGGAGATACTATTGCAGAGGCAGGTCGCCTCCTTGACTACACAGTTCTTTGTGAAAAAATACGCTGTAAATATGAATGTTTTTTGAAATAACACCTCAAAAATGGCTTTGCATGCAGACCAAAAATTCTTTGTCGGTCTGTGATTTGTCATACACCCAGTACATCGAAACAATTTTTTAATTCACACTTAATATTTCCCAACCTTTGTACATTAAATGGTGAAATTTTTGAAACTTTGAGGCTGTAGATATTGTACCTAATGCGTCTACTCTGTCGTCCAGCAATGACCTAAATCAAACCATGACGCCACACAGACACATGAATGAGGTCTAATATTCACCATTCTTTGATCGACCTATATCAGTTAACAAATTCTCGAAATACCCAGTCTTATTCCCAGTTTCATCCGTAAAAACTTTAAACGTTGTTGATACTCTGAGAAAATTATCTCAAACAAAAACACGAAACACTCATGCGGTTCCGACAGATGCTACAACATTGGTTTTCTTGAGGTTACAACGTGCCACACAGCGCCCCCAAGAGGTGTAAGGCGAGCATCTCTGAGCAATTCCCTCCCTTCGTCACCCAGGCAATGTCTTTGTTTGAATTTCCTGTTTAATTTCTCGGTCTACATTATTTTGATTTCTAAGTCTACTTGTACACATCGCAACACCCTCCGACTTTTGTATCTCAAAATAATAAATAAACAGTCATGCAAAATTCGCTCTACAATCGACTCTGATAAAGTCACTCATGAGAACGTGTGCATAATGTAGTCTGAAAACAAGTTAGTGTTCTAATTTGAAGCGGTAGATAATTATGAGAGACAGAGAGACAGAGAGACAGAGACAGAGAGACAGACAGACAGACAGACAGACAGACAGACAGACAGACAGACAGACAGATGGTGAAGCAAGTCATCGCAGATATCTAAAGAGCCTGGACAACAACTTAAACATATGATTGGTATGGAGCATTGAAAGCCGTCACATTACAGACATTAGCTCCTTCTCGTACATTATTTTCATTTAGGTCCTATTGATTTGCCTCATTTATGTTATCATCGCTTCTCATATTTAGACATGTCTTTGTTTTTATACTTTTCGTTTCTATAAGAACATGAAAGTTTTCAAAATTAGTAAAGTCCTGTTTCGTAAATGCCATAAATTTAAAACAGGTACTCTCCACATTATTAGAAATATTACTTCTCACCCTCCACAATTTTTGAGATGTGACTCAATGTTTCTGATTTTGATGGTATTACATTATTCCATTCGATTTTTTTATTTTTTACGATATTTTTTTTTTGGGGGGGGCTTTAATCTAAATTACGATACATTTTCGTAATTCGGACTATCTTCCATGATACATAGTGGCTTGCCGGTTTTTTTTTCAAAATCAAGTGTGTAGGCAAAGACCTAAAGGGCCGGTAACTGTAACGTTTCATGATCTGTTTTCACTATGTTTGTTTTCTGTGTCAATTGCATATTCTTGTTTTGCTCCTAGCAGAATGTTCAAACACCAATTATTAAGCTTGTCAACACAGCATCTATATTTATATAATGCATTGTTATTGTTTACATTTGAATTCTAGTCCGGATCAGAATTCACTTGTCAACAATAACAATGCAATTTACGTATGTACGTTGACAAGCTGCATACTGAGCATGTCAACTAGCTTCGGGGAACGTAGCGGAACAAGAAACTGAACTTGACATCACCACCAAAATTAGCGAAAAAATCATCAAAGGTACAGCTACTGGTCCTTCAAATTAATCGTCTTGACGGTGGATAGTTTCTCTGTGAGAGTGAGCGTTGTCACTTTGAAGACTGTACTTCTATGTTTTGTCGCTCTGCAGCCTGACTCTTACTTGAACACCGATGAATTGTCGTGTTGGCAAGAGAATTGGAAACGTGAGGAACCCAAGGCCAATTCTTCGTTTCAGATCAAAATAAAATACCACCATCAATTCAAAATACTATAATTGTCATTTCGAGCCATCTTTTTTGTAAGAGATCGTTTAACAGACTATTGTAACCCACCTAATTAACAGTCAACTCACGGGTCGGCATTATTTTTGACATTGCAGTTGTTCGTATACACTTGAGAGAAGATTGCCTAACGCGAAGCTTTGTTAATGGTTTTGATTTCCTGTTATTCCTAGAGGTGACTTTCACCCTTACTACTCCAGATGAAAACAAACAAGCACAAAATGTAAAACATTAATAAATCGCATGTAGGCCATCCAGGATAAAATATATTGTTTTATATGGGGAGGGGGGGGGGGGTAGAGGTGCAATATAGCAGAAAAGGTGAACTAATAAGTTTTACATACTGTGATGTGCTTTGCCTTTAATTGTATGAAATCTGGTGCCCTACTACTGCAAGTTATATGACACGGGATGGGCGTATTCTGTATCGTTATTTCAATTGAAAAGGCAAGCAATTTGAATCGGGAAAACTAGGATCATCGATTGCGGAAAAACCATGTGTGGAAAATAATGTGTTCAAGTTCGGCTGCAGACGTTTACAGGACTGCTAGGAATCAGATGCCAAGACGTTTTCAGACGTACCACTTTTACATGGTTTTCGAATTGTTTCCGAAATGTTGACCCTATTCTGTAGCAGCACCTAGCTCGCTGATAAAAATACGAAATTGGGAAACAATATGAAGTAATTAATTTTTGAATTTGTATTATAGCGTCGTCAACTCTGTAATGTAATTTGTGCCATGATAAATATTCAGGAATAAGACATTGACTTAAGATGTAAATCCATTGAGTCTATGAAACCATCAGCATAAGAATTCCCCTACACAATAGCTTATCAAAAAAATTGACCTTACAAATATCTCATTTGTAGGAAAATCGACAACATTGTAATTTTCATGAACAGATAAGAAGATTGATTTACACCGTGTATGTCAATTTTGCCGCCATGTAACGCTCTAAAATCATGCACAAACTCTGGTTTTTATTTTGATTGTATGGCATAATTTTTATGACATTTCTAACGCAAATTATATGCAAACTATGAGGCTTTCGAGTTTTACAGTGTGTTCCTTAAAACAATAACATCTAATGAGCTTTTAAAAGTTTTTTATTCTGAATAACGTAAACTGTCAGCCTTTGTTTTGTCGTAACTCTGGAATTCGTGACTGTTACAAACCCACTAAGAATCATTTACATATATTTTACAAGCACAGTTTTATAGAAATCATTAAATTTACATTCTCAAAACTAAGTTTCGAGCAATAAAGTCGGTTAAATTTAGTTTGCCAAAGTATTATACCGCGTAGATAATATATAGATCTTGTGGCGCGGAATCCTTGACTGTTGCATTCCCTGACATTATTTCTAATGCACGTGAAATACTTGTCATATTAACCAAATGATCACCACACAATTTTAAAAAAAACCCATCTTATTGTGCTCGACACTCCAATACAACAAAATTCTGGTAGAAACATATATCCAACTCCCTAAGCCCGGGAAAAAATAAACAAACGAAAATAACTCAAGTCAATTTGATCTCGAAAGAAAATATTTATCGGAGAACATGTCGGGCAATTATTGCCATGTTTAAATTAATTTACAAATGTTGACACAGAAGTCGATGAATACCTTCCCCTTTTCCCAATTACTGAGCAGTTCGATGAAGTGAAACCCCTGTATTGTTTTGTGTCGTTTTTGTAAAAGTAGGCTTCTCAAATGTTAATTTGTCTCGCCCTTATCCAAGAGGAAGCTTGGTAGATCTCAGAATGACAATGCGGGTGTCGTGCGATGGAAAAACATTTATTTATACGTAAAATGACACGACCCATTCTTTAAGATTTCATCCATCGAGCTTAAGAGGTCTCAGAATGGCATATTTTTTCATCAAGACACAAAGCAGATGAGTGGAGGAGACACAATCGATGTCTCAAAACATTTTAACGTCAATTTTATATCATTCGAAAGGTCAGTTATCTCGATCTTCCTCTTATAACACGCAGCAGTAGAAATAGTGATTGACTTAACAGATCTTCAGTACAGTCCCACTTTAAAGTTCCGTAAGCTTGGGAAGCTGTAACTTTTGATTTATATTCAAGTATTTGTATTCGCCTTGTAAAACACGAATTTTACTCCCCAAATATAATCATACTGAAAATACCCCATGAGTGTTCAGCCTGTCGATACAACATGTAAGCATGTAATGTCCTGTGTTTTCGTGATAGTTGAATGTTAGTCCCCGGAATAGAATGAACTTGTCATCAATGACACTGCGTATTGTAAGACAATGCACTGCGTTAGAAAGGATAGTAATTTGGTAGTGTGTTAAAGGCTTACTCGTAGACGACCAGACTTGCCCTTTGATCAAACTTAAGTTACCAGTCCATGTCTCCAAATTGGCATATCCTTGTTGTAACTGGACCTGACTGCAGTGCAGACTGCAAACTCAACGTAAAAGAAAATAGAGTGTTGCAGCTATCGTCCTTTCCAATGGCAACGGAGAAAGCGAGCAGTGCTATCACGTGACCCAATATCTGGTACCTGAGAGATATTAAATAATATGCGAAGAAGATAGAGGCTGTTCTAGAGAAATGTAAACCATGGCAAAGAGTCATAGGTGTTTATACGAGATAATAGTAATAGTGTACATCTTTATTGATTGAGGTGATAGGTGGTCTCATGAAAGTGCTTTATTTTTTATCAGCATAAAGAAACACCAAAGCAAAAAAAGAGGAAAAAGACAGCGACTTTTACCCTATTATTGTCACAATCGCAAATAGAGAGTAGATTATATAATTCTCCTTCTCCCTTCTTTTCGACCAGAGGCTGATGAAGTGTAAAATGCAAATTAAAGTACTATCCGCATTTCATCGTTAAAACCATTCCGGAAAAACAACTTATCCATTGTCTCTTCCAATAGCTTCAGTCATAACTTGTGATGTAGGGAGTGTGTTTTGCGGAGAGAGCTTCCGTTCTGGGTCACTCTATCTGGCATTTGCCGACTCGCCCCGACATTAGCATGAACCTGGCCGTTTTGTGTTCATAACTGCGTCCTCTTGTCGCGTTTATTCATAAATTATGAGAGTTTCGGTGATGTCTGTCGCAGACTTTATGACAATAGAGTCATCCTGTCGTTTCTCCTGGGAAGCACCTTAATGAACTTTACAGGTAAAATGTGTTAAAAAATTTAGCGTAAGCATAAAAAGGACAAAAGTACTTCAGACGAGAAGCGACGTAAATGGCCATCGCGTACGCAAGTTATAACCAACTAAATTACATCTAAAATACAACACTAAAACGTTGTTTGAGAATTTCTTAAAAATTTAAACAAAATATTATATGGTTCTTTCTTCAGACCCTTTCATCCGTGTCCATACAGGCAGCTTATGAAATGGCAATTTAATGTAACGACTATGAGCGATTGGATATATTGAAACATGAGAACTGCCGTCAAATATTAATATTTTCATCATGGGCCTGTGTACTCCATACACGTCTTGGAGATGGGGGTACCAAGCCCACATACGCATTGGCTGTAACTGCTGGACTAAAGTAACCATGGCAACGTACTTCCCAATCAATTCTCAGAGTGAATGGTCAGCCATGCTGACTGAATTTAAGTATTAAAACAATGGTAAAAGTAAGTTTTATAATATTGGCGCCAATGTGCATACTGTTTACTGTAATTGTATCGCGTGTCTGGCGAGCGCCTTCTGGTCACGAGTAAGTATGGCACTTCCGAGAGAAATCTCACAATAGATTGAGAGCGAATTTATCGCCCCGGTCTCCGCATCACTTCTCCTGCCTTGAGTACCCTCCAAAAAAGTGAATCATCGTTATTCATTAAACGTCTCCATATTACACTTTTTTCAACGAGCTTAGGTGACAATAAAATCGACCCGTAATTATTTGTCTATGATATTGTAATTTGTGATGTTGAGTTACCATGTTGGTTTTAATCATTTATAAGCATTGTGAACTTTTCCAAAGTGCAAAGAGCTCACTTGTGCCAAAGTGAACTTTATTTTGTCTAATTGTTGTGTTTCATTATCTCTTGCAGTAACGAAAACAGACTGGTGGATAAAATATAAACAAAATGTGTTCTGAAAAATCAACAAAGGACAAATTAAAGACGTGACTTAGCTACGCCAGTTAATTAAATTTTTGACACGTTTAAAAGAGAAAAGCGACTGTTTGGCTTCTCGGAGACTGCCTTGTAACACCCCCAACCAATGGGAATGATCGCGAAGGTCGGAATTTTAAGGGAGTTGGTATAAAAATGTCATATTACGGAATTACCTCATAATATTTGTAAAAGTAATACAAATACCATTTGAATTGTAATTTTCTCGCCTATGTTAGCTGTAGGTAGTAAAACGTCAACTTGTTAATTAGTGTATTTCCGATAAAAAACCCCATGAACAGACATGTCGCGAGGACAAAGAAAATTGATATTTGTACTTCAAGAGCCTAAACAGGAGCGCTCAGAGACGCAAGCGACCCATCTGGTAATCTGCTACACCGAAGATTCAACCACTGAGACACTAAATTATTTGATTTTTTCATCGACGGAACTCCGCACGTAGCCTTGCCAATGGCAATCCACTTTTCCAGCATGTTGATAAATGTGTTCTCTGTCTTTGATAAATGTATGTTTTGTCTCATAAATGTCACACTCACTGTCCAATTACCAACAACGAGGTCGAAGTTCACACATTAGAAAGATTACTGTTGTTTTATAAAACTTGTTGCCTGCGGCTGTACACACGGGGAAAACGGGAGACATAACGCTCGGAAAGGAAATTCAAAGATGAAGACAGATTGGAGTAATTTGTTGGCTTTCGGTCGTCACGAGAGAAATCTGTTCACTATAAACGACATTGATCACCGCAGATGCTGGCAACTACCACATTCTCGAATCCAATTTATACTTTTTAAATATTGAAAGTTCCCCCGGAAATTGGAAAGAAACTCCACTAGGTAGGCTATCAATTCCTCACAGCAGATCTGTAAACCACAGGACCTCATGAAAATAATACATGATCCTGTGAAGTCGATCGACTGCTACTTATATTATTGTATGTTGAGGTCGAGGGTCAACAGTAACATCGCGGATAAATAGAATAGCTAGTAAAATGGAGGGAAAACTTTCATTTTGCGATCGTCTGCGACGTTGACAAAGATGTTGAATTATAAATACAGGGAATGAACATTATTTTATTGAAACTATGTATAGCACAGCAAACACATTAATTAAATATGCATCAGCGAGGCGAAAACAATTTTACGAATTAGCTCGCTGCAAAACAAACATTACTGTGTTCTCATATTCATTCTCATATTACAAACATCACCTCTCTCCACGTCACTGATCAACGGAGCATGCTCAGAAAGAAGTTAATCAGTTGATTAACGTCATAAATTTGCACCAGCGTACGGTGCTGCCACCACTGTTTGTCCACATTTATTTAGCCTACATCGGATTCTTCAGTTGCTTTTCTTTCTTTAATTTTTGCATAGAGTATACGTTGTTACAGAGAGAGAGACCAGAGAAGACACAGTTTTCAATTTCTTAAACCGACACTTTAATCTTTCGTTTTGTCTTCAATTTAAATCTTCGATGTCGAAACGTTCGGGCTAAATTAAAATATTAAAGACACACAGGGTACTACAGAACAAATAACGATTAATTACAGTCTTTAATAACATGATCCTGGAGAAATTATTCTGCGATGCATGGATGAATTAACGTGGCTAATGAGAGACAGAGGAATTGTTTCAATCTCCTAGCTACTGGCACATATTCCACGAGAGAAAGTTAACATATGTTTTTTCTGTTTTTCCGCGCCAGTGATGCTTTGAATACTCATTTGTGAATTATTGGTGAACCATTGAAAAGTGAAAAGAAAACCTGCAGTTTTTTTTCTGAACACTTTCCCACCCTTTGCAGGAAAGGCGAGATTCCTGGTTTTAGTGCACGTGAACTGTGCGTGTCTTATACTTTCGCGAGGCTGCGAAACGTTTGGTTTGTGAAACCTGACGAATAGAAACTACAGAAAGAAGCGTGCGCAGAACTTAAAACAGCCGTGCGTCAGAGTAAGAGATTCCGAGTTTGTCCGTGGTATAAAGTACCAGCATGGTTATGAGGTAGTGAGAGTGTAAACCATGTATTTTGCTGACTGGCGGCGAAAACACGGACAAATATCCTTTAAAAAATGGGCCGCTGAATGTGTCTGTTTTAAACGACTTCTCAAGTTAAAAAAAATGGGCGAATGATGTGGATGAAGACGGTAATCTGAGATTTTCATTTAGACATAGTGCTTTTGAATTACACGAAAGCTTTTAAGACGTGTCAATGAAAAGAATTAAGGAAGACATGGCTGTATTTTGGTGTTAGCCTAAAACAAGTAACACCTTCATAAAAACCATCAAACCATTCTTACCGGAGTGATGCTCCGGGCAAAATTCTTTACGGACTGGGCGAACGCAATTTATCGCATCATTATCTCTATCTTGTAAGGTCTCCGATTGTCACTTTAGGATACCACTTACACTGTATTCTCCATATTCTAAAACATCAGACCAATTAATATATATATATATATATATATATATATATATATATATATATATATATATATATATATATATATATATAGTGTGTGTGTGTATGTCAATAAGGTTTCCATGGCAACGTCATTTTCCATCTTCCCGATGTTCAAGCATACGTGTAAGATTGACGTGTTTCAGCTGAGTGACTGAATGGCCTCGATATGTTTCTCCTTTGTTAAGTATATATATATATATATATATATATATATATATATATATATATATATATATATATATATATATATATATATATATATATATATATATAAACGAACGTGCGTAATGCGGCTATCACACGTGCAGATAAACAATCTGGCAATTTGATTTCGTTCAAGCTACTCACCGTCGACCAAGACACTAGAATGGCTTTGTAAAATACATATTGGACATAGTACAAAATATTGAATGTAGTACGAGAAGTATCTTCACACAATATTCCACCGCTTAACCGATTTTAAGGACCCAACAAAACAAACTGAAAACCACATATGTAGACATACACATTTATTTTTAAAAGACTTAGTATCCACAATACATATCGATCTCATATCAAAACAATAGTAAGTAAACCAGCCGCAGGCAGTCAAGAGCGTGCTCTGTGACTATAATGTGAACAAAGTGATCGACTGGGTGAAGAAATTAAGTCACCTGACAATGTTTATAGATCTGCCTACCTACGAAATGCATATCTTGATCAAGAAATAGTGAAAACGGAACACAAAATGACTAGATTTTGATTGTGATGAACTCACGAGAAATAGTGGTCACGTATCTGTCTGTGAAAAGGTTAGATAACTACCGTCCACCGTCAAAAATAATCAAGAGTCGTTCGTTTTGAAACGGCGACAGTTTTACTTGTTGGATGGATATCTCTAATTATTGATGTAATCTCGTGCACAAGTATGCCATTCAGACACATAAATTACAATGTTGGTTCAAAATACTGCCTATAACCAATGATATACAAGAAGTAAAATCAAGGAAAGTACGTTAGAGCGTTTCATAACGGTGATGGGATGTACCAAAAAACATTCAAAATATATTCCATACAGTGAGCGCAAAGCGGTGATCATGATGTTGTGATTGTAGTCACAATGATGTCGTCTGAATGTGAAATTCGAAACAAAACAGTCATGAACTTTCAGCAAGGAATTCTTACCAAATGAAAGTCAGATACAACATATGTGGAAAGGAAACAGGGCCATACATTCACTTGGATAAAAAGCTATTCAAATTTCAACTGCATAATGTAGATGGATCATACATAAACTTTAAAATTGGCACCAAACCTATATTGTTACAATTAATGATGGTCGCTATTTTGTCTTTGCTTTCTACAAGATGAGCCACGAATTATCTTCAAAGGACTTTACACATTCCCGACGAGTCAGATATTCAGTATGAGAAAATTACGCTTTAAAAAAAACTTCAACAAATTTCGTCGTTGGTCTTTTCCCATTACGTGCCATGACTTTTCTTACTCAATTAACCCATCCAAAGCATGTTTAAAATTGAAATCTAAATGTTATGAATCGCTTGTCTTTGTCAACGCAGCTGAGCTTAATTTGCGACTTTGCACTCTCCACACATCGTTGAAAGTAAGGTTACGCATTATTTATCATACAAATTCAGAAATTGATCACATGGCCGTCGTTATATTTAAATATAATCGACGAGGTCGCATTTGCCTCCAAAGTGCATCGGTTACAGTTAAGTGGTTCATTCACTCAGCTTACAGGCCTTCTGTATAGAAGTCAAGCGATAGTTACAGAAGGAATTAAACTTCTTGTATCGTCAGTAATAGAAATATAATCAAGAAATACAATAAATAGACTCTAAAATATTTCCGGATATATACTCGTGATTTTCCCCCCAAATACAACAAATATTTACAGGTTCATATGGACCATTAACTTTATGATATTAAGCAGCAAGCACTAAAGATAATTATGCAGATTCTTTAACAAGTAGAAAGAAACTGAAAATGAAGAGTAAAATATCAGAAAGGAATGGTTGAGACGCTGGTGATCGACTACAATATCAGAGTACAAATCCTGGATATGTGGGAAAGTGGTTTTTGATTCGATTTTTTATTTCACTTGTGCATGGTTGAAGTTGGATTTACGGGTCCAGAGTTCATTTCTAAATCTTAGTCCCTGTGCAAGTGTGTTCATTCTTAATTGGAAGTAAACCGAAAAAAATAATCTAATCGGAAAATGCATACATAAATCGAATAACTAGAGGTTATTACCCAAAATCGCCTGTTCCTGTTATGTTATGCATGAATGTCATCTGCAATGCGTCAGACACGAGACGAAGTGAAGTGTTTGACGCCGCACAAATGACACGAATGCTGAGTACGACGCAAGGAACTGACGATATTAGATAATAACTGATTTATCTTATACCCATGCCCAGAATCAATCGATAACATTACATGGTTCGACATATTATTTCCCTACTTAGCTACCCGAATATATTGTTCCTCAAAGTCCTTCAAATGTTCATCTCCACAACATCGAATCGCAGGTGGAGAGCAGGAGCCATCTTGTTTGTTTACTTTGTTCACTTTCAACTAAAAAAAACCCGATGACGTTTATCGTGCATATCTCGACGCTCACAAGGAAAGAGCGATATGGGCATGAGTATATGATTAGGTAGATAAATATGTTTCGAAGAATGAACGAATCGGTGAATGAAGAAACAAAGAATAAATAAACAAATAAAATAATAAATAAATAAATAAATAAATAAATAAATATTCCCTGGTTGAAGAAAAGTGAATAGACTTTTTTGGATAAATCGTTTTTCGTGACGGGAGGTAAATGTATATTTTTACAACACACTTAGTTTACATTCCACATGTAGTGACAAGAAAAACTTGTTTGCAGTCCAATGGCTGGGCCACAGACGTCCTTCTTATCAAGTGTACCACGAGCAGAGCGCATTTTGACAGTTACCCCCGTCAATTGTTTCCGAGCTACATTTTAAATTTGGAAAGCGGTGTTATCGTTTGTGAGTACAACAAGTGAAGCAGCCTCAACAGACAGTTGTCCTCATCCAGAAATTGTCAGCAATCGACTATAATCGTTCTGAAAATGTATCGACGAAAAAATATTTACATGCGTAAAATATCGGACTCACTAAAATTCCAGAAAGTTTGACGTTGATTATGAACACAAATAGAAATAGATATATCTGACAACAAATTCATTTCTGTAAGAATCGATACGTACTTCACTAATTGAAAAAATCTCACAGTTTGAAAATAAAATACGAAACATTAAAGTTCAACATAGGTTGTCCTCACGGACAGTGTGAAATAGTTACTAAAGTATTTTTTACTTAATAAAAGCTTTATCGTTTCATCACTAAGTTTCTCATCTCACATCGCCGGATCGACGATGTCAAGCTGCATTTCTTTGTTTTCCTTGAGTCTTATTTTCAAAATGAAACAGATATGCGAGACACCAGCCTGTAGTCAAATCATTATGGTCACTAGTCGCAGAATGTTTTAACAAACACTTGAAGGAAAATTCTTGATTTTGTACATCTTCGTTTGACGCTGTAAAATTACATTTTTGAAGTAAACCTAAAATAAGACAGACAGAATGGCTTTACACTGTGCTATATTCGTCAACCTCTGAGTTGTCGCAGGGTTTGAAATTCATGGAATGTCTCTTTTTTCGATGTTTTTTTCCACTGGTGGTGATCACTTCAAGCGATGGAGTCTTGCCCATTGGTTCTCAGAATGCCGACGTGCGACGGGTATTCCTGTTGTGCGAAGAGATATATGAATTAGATTTGAACTTTTGACCATGGTATTCGCCTATTTCAAAAAATACGTTCACTGTCCTTCAAGTGATGTACGTATATGTACTTCATGCATGTATATTTTCTGCCTAAGCCAATTATGACGCGTAGCCCCAGAAGAGTCCTTCCTCTGACCTCGTCACAGTTGTAGTACACCAGAGCCGCAATGGAGCATGGTTGATGAAATAACCCTTTTTATGTGCGGTCTGGTCAGAAAGGCAACACGTGTGAGAATCTAAGGCTCGCCCCAAACCCCCTTAGAGGAAAAGTATGAACCGAAGCCTCAGAGATACAGATTTGACGAAAGAGTGCAAAATATTAGTGTGAATGTAAAGATCAAACGAAAAGCTCATGGCGGCTGACATTATAAGTGTGGGACATATTTGAAGCGGCGAAATAATATGATCAGTCAATGACGTCACTTGTCGGGCACGTCCGTGTTGAGGTAAACAAGGGAGAAAATTAAATCTTATAAGACGTGAGCTGTAACTATACACCAGGAACCCAAGTATTATACTATATTGGACTTTTCATGCGGATTGTGAAACGTGCAACAGGAGAGCGGTCGGGTTCAGCTCAACTACGGCAGCAGAGAACAGGTGTCAGTTGTAGTTAATAGTTAATAATGTGAATGGAAAGACGAGATCTTAACTTAAGACGAGGAAAAGGGATATCAGTTAGATTTGTGAATTGTTAATGAGTATGTTCAAGAGAGTCATATTACTCGTGTACCCTCTTGCAGCGTTTAGACGAGGCACGCAACAAAGCTCTACTAACCCGTAGATTTCCAGTGATCGAGCCGAGACTCTACCGGCACCGGCAGCAGTGGAGGCGGCGGCCGGGAAGATTGACTCATTGCCCGTCTCGGCCGGCTCCCCATTCATCACGATCGGCATCATCGCCCGCCACTGCTGGCTCGGTAGACACGTCGGGCCGAGCATGGCCAGCCTCCAGTACGCCAGAGTGCGATCCATGTCGACTCGATGGTCGACTGTCTGCTGCGCCCGCCTGTGCTGTGACGTGATGTCGTCGCTCTTTAGTTTCTGTTGGATGGCAAACCGTGCTTTCCTCTCCGCGTCAAGTTCATGACAAAGGGTTTCTGTTTGTCAAAAAAGAAGCAACAATAAAACGTAGGCATTAATACCATAGCCTAGTTATATCGCGAGAATGAAGCATTGCTCCATTCTTCATCGAGAATGACAGCAGGCAAATAGAAATGTAGCCTGCCATTTGCATTAAAATCAATAACTATATATGTTTTTGAGGTATTTTAAGAGTATTTTTCCACGTTAAAAGAAAACTTGTTAAAAGAATTTAAACGCCTGCTGACCGACAATCTATGTGAATAAAACACTAATATCTATAAAAAATACGCATAAAAAGTAAACAAAGAGTGAAAAAGTAAATAAACTCCCATTGTTCCTATAATGTCATTTCTTTTGCTTGGCATTGGTTTATTTGCTTTGCTTTCGTTTGTTTGTTTGTTTGTTTGTTTGTTTGTTTTTTGCATTTGTTATACTGTGTTCTCGCGCGGTTTTTTCCACTTTTTAATTTTGCATCCGGGTACCGTCCTTTGTCATTTACGGAGCTTTGTAACCTTCCTTCCTACATGCACCACGCAGAAATAAGCTGGTCAGATAATAGTAACGCGAAGAAGACAACCACTGGAAGACGTGCAGAAAAGAAGCGCTATTTTGGTTTGTCTTTCACATCCCCCTAGCAACACAACAATAAAGTCATACCAGCGTGTTTCTTGTCACCCCGGATTTGAAAACGTATATTGTCACTATTATGTTGCATATGTCTCACAAAAATCCCGTACAATTCTCAATTTTGTCAAGAGAAACAGTAAACTTTATATAGAAGACGATCACCTTCGAAGATTTGCTCCATTCTAGCTCCTCCACACAAAGTTATCTGTTCATGGACTAGGATCTGCATGGTTCTGTCTGATAACACGCGTAATCAAAAAACCCGTGTGCTAGGTTTTTCTTTTGTTGACAAGAAACAGTTGATATGTAATATGATTAATTTCACGATTCGAGACGTACAGTTATGAGTCGGGATAATAATGTATGTGTGTGCACACAAAACTTGTGTAAGTCATTAGCTCGTTTTTCCTATATTGCTTGATCATGGCTGTTAATCTAGCGAACAAGAAACCTTGGTTGTAGCAGCGCACCACAAAGAGTTGTAAAAAGAGCGCTTATCGGCGTGTATGTGGTGACATCATTCACCTTTCAAGTTTCGCTTTTGACAAAGTACACGGCGACACTTCACTAGGTAGATTAAATTATCTAATGAAATTAGGCTCGTGGATTTTCAAAATAGTCTGCTATTGTCTGGCTGTATGGCTCTATTGGCAAAGGAAATGTAACCCATTTCCAAGCCTTATTCACCGCTCAACAGTCATTCATAGAGAGATGACCTTTCCCGGTCACGTGACCTATTAATGTCGCGTCCACCATCTGTTCACAAAACCAACCTATCATATCGTTAAAAGTTTTTGAAAACACTGGGTTCATTATCCTCAGAAGAAAGTGAGCCAGACAGGAGTGAAACTCCAAAATGCGACAGAATTGTACTCATACAGGAAAAAAATGTCCATAAAAGCATGTTGTCTTGTGGATCCGATCGTTCTTGCGCGTAAAATGATGCGCTTCGAGTCCCGCGCGCATCGAGTCCGTCGAACGTGTGACTCTATTAAAGTGACGCACAAATTGAAAAGATTGGAAAAAAGTTGACTTTTCGTATATCCAGTCGCTTTTTAATCGTATTTTGTAACACCCACAATTTCCTGATAAGCCAGCAAACGAACAAAAAAGCAGAAATAATTGAATTTTGTGCGCAGTTTTCAAAATACGCGAATAAACCTTTCCAGTGAGTAGCATTTCAGCACTCTGGTACGGCTGTATGTATGAATTTGTCCAAAGTATAATAAAAACACGAGAAAAGTTAACTTTCCAAATCTTTCATTGTACTATTGGCCTTAACATTCTCTCCCCCCCCCCTCTCCCTCTCTCTCTTCATCGAACATGACGAGATCACATTGTACAGATACACAGGAAAGTTTCATGTTCAACGATATTATTTTAAATCGACATTGACACATTTTATCAACCAACGGATAGCATACGGCAGTTTGGATACATTAATATTGGATAAATTTACACTTGCAAGTTGCTGGAAGCGTTGTGATTAAGTCTAATTCCAAAACGAACCAACTTTTCGTCTTTTCTGTTCTGAAAAGCCCAGTTTCCAATTGTTTTGTTCCGAGGACGAGGATTCAGAAATGACGTTGCGAAGTGAAGGCACCGGGTTAGACGACAAAGTCGCCAAGGTGTGGAATGGAATTCAATGAGTCGATAACGCAAAAGCAGAATTATTTAGAACGGTACTAAAATTCAGAATAGCTCAATAAGATAACATTGAAATGATCCCAATTGCTAGTGGCCAGCACCCGCAACTGTTTCCATTGGAGTTACAAAACACGTTCGCCTGGGCAGATACACCGGTTCACACAGTCGTTTTGTCAGTCGCTAGCAAATGATCTCGACAATGGCTGGGTGGCTCGTAACCTATAAGATGGCTCCTTAACCTATTAAAAAACAATCCTCCTGCACCAGGTACATTCAAAGTAGACGGGTTTAGTCGAAGACTTTTAAATGAATCTTCAAAGCCAACAAATTTCCGGACATTAGGGAATTTCAAAAGAACTGGCAGCACATTAAAAGCCGCATTATTGAGGAGAGTGGGATTGACACCGAACGTATCGTGGAGTCTGCCAGTGCCTGTACACTATCGAGATTATTCACCGTTTTCAAACGCACTTCTACTTTTTTTAAGTAAAGAAGTGAACGTCCAGTCACCGTAGAGAAGCTGACAAATGGCAGACCTTACCTCGAACTATCTGTAGCTGTTGTGACATTTCTTCTCTGTAAGCCAGCTCCCTTTTTACTTGGTTTTGGAAGGTATCTGCGAGGAAAAACGAACAGATGGGTGGAAAGAGATCTTAGCTAAATCCCCAGAACCGACAGAGGCAGTAGACTTAGTAATTAGGCACCCCTATAGAGGAGGCACCCCGCAGGATATAGGACAAATTACGGAGATCTAGTAGGACACCGGCAATCGTACGGCAGAAAGACAGAGATAACAAAGTCGGGAGGGGATGCGGAACGTCTGCTCAAAACGTTGACCGTCTATTCAATTAGCAAGCAGAGTAATTACGAGAGGGATCACATTGTAAGGAGATTAACGAAAGCTACATCAACGGCATAAATCACAGTTGACATCAAAAATATCTCCTTAATCTTCAATACTGAACTGTAGAGAATATTGGAAAATTTTGGTGAAAAAAAATGCAGCAGTGGATAGGTTAAACTATGAAGAAGATCGGATGTAGAATACAGACAGTCTATTATAAGGCAGATCGTGTTCCATTCACATTTTCATATTCTGTTAATTTGTGATAATATTGGATAACGTAGTACATCGGAATGACTGATACAACTTTAGACTGAAATTCAAATATACATGTTATCAATAACACTCGTTCATCTGAAGTTAAATTTTGTAAGAAATACTTCGAGACAAGCAAGGATGGATTAAACGAAGAGTTCAGGTGCAAGGTAATCTGGGCAGTTCTAAGCTGTAACTGCAGTAGGGAACCTCAACACGAGCCTTGGGGACATGTCTGCCCTCACTTAAAGCGGGCACACAGTTACAACGCACCGAGATCCAAACTGTGAACTCGAAAACGACACTTCACCAAAGTAAATGTTGTTTCGGAGACGATGATGAGAAACGTAAGGTCTCAACGTATATGACGAATGGTCAGATCAACTGTTAATGGCAAGGTGATTATTTAGATTCAGAAATATGTTCATGATAGACACAATAATATGTATGTATGTATGTATGTATGTATGTATGTATGTATGTATGTATGTATGTATGTATGTATGTATGTATGTATGTATGTATGTATGTATGTATGTATGTATGTATGTATGTATGTATGTATGTATGTATGTATGTATGTATGTACGTATAAGGCAGATCGTGTTCCATTCACATGTACGTATGTATGTATGTATGTATGTATGTATGTATGTATGTATGTATGTATGTATGTATGTATGTATGTATGTATGTATGTATGTATGTATGTATGTATGTATGTATGTATGTATGTATGCAGTGTTGCAGCCAGGACTCGCCCTTGCGACAATGTCCCCAAAACGGAACCCGTTGTCCCGCATTCTCGCGCCTCGGGCGCACTCATGAGTCAACTGTGCTGGGTGAAGTCTTAAAGTAATATCTGTTACTGATGATTACCTTTGTTTTGCATGATTATTTTGAGGCTTATATTTACATTCTTTCGGAGATATGATTAAAAGTAATTAGAACGCTGCACTTGATATCATAACTTGCTTGTAGTCTGACTGAGCTCTGATCGGCGGCAGACACGGTATACTTGCCTGAAATTCAAGCATAGCGACACGGTCTCGATAACTTTACTTTTTTTTACAAAATAATATATAAATTTTATTGACAACTGCCGCATGTTGTCCCCAAAATGTGCAGAATATTCCCCAAAATAAACGATAGTGGGACACGGTATCCCCTGATTTAAAAGTCCTGGCTGCAACACTGATGTATGGATAAATAATATAAAACAGGTACTTGCTTACATACATGCATGCATGCTTGTACGTAAGCACGCACAAACATAGATAGATAGACACATAGATAGATAGAAAGATAGATAGATAGATAGATAGATAGATAGATAGATAGATAGATACAGACAGACTGACAGACAGACTGACGGACAGACAGACAAAATAAGGGACGCGCACCAGAGCTATACTGATAAATTTGTTCGACGCGAAAAAAAAAAACGAAATCGAAATAATAACGATTTAATTTATCCTATCTGCACCAATCATGATATTTTCTCGAGCATGTCGCCTTGACGTCACGGCGAGCAAATGATTTGTTCAGTTTCCCAAAGATGGTGTTTTTTGTGAGTGTCAGCAGGATTACACTATCGACTGTATCAAATCCGTAACATAATAATTGAACTGTTCTGACAATAGTTGTATCATTATATTGTGTTACTAAACAATTCAATCAAACCGTTTGAAAGAATACTGCTATTAGTTGTAGCTGGCACTGTCCATATGTCGTTCTAAACCGGGATCCGCTTGACTGAATTAAATCGTGTTAGGCGGATACATCGGTATCAGCCAGGGTGAGTTGGATCGCCACTGTAACCTCGATAGCCACCCATTGTGTGCCGAACAAAGGGCGACTTCCGTGAGGAGAATGTGTCAATTTTGACTTTTTCTGTGTCAGTTAGGTTGGCTCTTTTGTAATCACATGCAATCGCTGAAAAGCAGGGGTTTTTTAGTCGTGACTCCAGTGGTACCCGAGAAAACGCTGTCGGCCACCAGCAGCGACAGCGGAGCCATAAACAATGTCGGACACGTGACGCCGTGAGGATGCAACGAAGACTGGCCGACAGAAGGCAAACGACTAAAGATGGGAAGGGTTCGCGCTAATGGATAAAATTGAGACCACTTAATTGCCACAATCAAAACTTTTTACAGAGGTCTTATTTAAACCATTACCAGAAGTACATGGCTGTCAAACAGATTGCTAATATCGGCTAATTTGATTTCGTTGCCGCTAGAACTATCCACGCGACACGTCGCTTCGTCTGGGTTCTTTCAGTTTAACACGCCTTGCACTGTATCCAAACCCAAAATCACATAGGTCCGCGAAAGAGCGTAAAATTAATAGAAAACTGTGACTATGAGTATGATTAGGATTGGCATTCCCTTGCCTGTCAAACTGACCGATTCGAAATCGTGCGTTCAAGATATTTAAATTATACTCAGATACTGTTTGGTGTGACTGTTTCTCTACATACTTTTTGATGCTACTGGTGTTGGCAAAAACACACAGCAGACTCGTTCTCAAATCTCAGATTGCAGTGAAATAGCTTCTCGTCATGTCGTATTCAGGGAATTGGTGCCAACAACTATAGAATTTATCGAGGTGGTTAGCGCCAAATATCGCCACCAACTTTCTGAGCATTATAAAATTTCACTCATTTACAACCGTTCTAGGAAACATTATTGGTGTGACGGCCGAACATTGCTAATTCGGTAAGCACAATTTATGTTCGAAAATGAGGTCTCCGATAAACCGACATTACCCCTTCTACCAAATGTACTACGGAAATGATGTATGTGACAAAATTTATTCAATTCGAAGGCTGACTGAATTGAGTTACTGAGGGGCAAAACCAGTTGTAGGCCATGTGGTTACTTCAAACACTCGTTCACCCTCGTTTCATTAAGGAAACCCACTTTGGTAATGCATATATAAATTATTACCTTTGAGTAGCTGACACTCTTGTTCCATTTTCTTGCGCATGCGCATCTCCTGCAGCAACGCCTTTTCCAACTCCTCTGCGATAAACAATGATTGAAAACGCAACCGTGAAAAGGGATAGCTTAAACCTGTATCAATTCAATATTTCTGGTGTGCAAAAATGAAATTTGTGGATACAAATTGAAAGTGAGCGAACCACTTATACTCTTTACCGGTATAAGTTTACACTATCATACAAGTTTGCGTTACGAGAAAATCTAAATGTCTGTCATTACTTCTCCTACATTATATGGACGATTATACTGACATTTAAGACGACATTTCAATTTTTCCAGTGAAACTGTCTTTTTAAAGCGTCGTTAGTGTACAACATCATAATTGACAACATCTACATCTCTCATGGCCATTTAACTTTAATAGCTATTTTCTCTCTTACCTTTTTCCATTTCTCCAATATTTTTTTCCATCGTGTTATTTTTCAGTGATGATTCGGTAAAACTCGCCCCTGTAAGATGGTATAAAAAATGAAGTATATGAGAAAAAACGTTGTTACCAATTTCAAATGATCAAAATCATAGCTTGGAAACATCATGAGATATTACGCATAGACTCAAAGGTTAAAAAAGCCAGTAAAATCACCGTTGTTATCTGTCCTGGAACTGTCCAAGGTGGGTCTGCTATTGCAGGCTGATGATAGTTCTAATGACAAAGGGCTGTTGACGCTTCCTGAAAGAGAACAAAAAGGAAAGATAAAACATGTCTCTCGACTGAAATTCTGTACTATCCCCATTCTCTCTGTCTGTCTGTCTGTCTGTCTGTCTGTCTGTCTGTCTGTCTCTGTCTCTGTCTGTCTGTCTGTCTGTCTGTCTGTCTGTCTGTCTGTCTCTCTCTCTCTCTCTCTCTCTCTCTCTCTCTCTCTCTCTCTCTCTCTCTCTCTCTCTCTCTCTCTCTCTCTCTCTCTCTCTCCTCTCTCTCTCCTCTCTCTCTCTCTCTCTCTCTATCTCTCTCTCTCTCTCTCTCTCTGTTTTTTTTTTTCATTTGATGACAGCACGATGCACGATATTACTGGAGCACTACACTCTCCGGAGACGACACACAAATTATAAATTATATATATATATATATATATATATATATATATATATATATATATATATATATATATATATATATATATATATATATATATATATATATATATAATTGTGCAGATGTCCTCGGGGGAAATTACAGTGCTCGATACGAAAAGCAGAGCGTTATAAATAATAAAACAAATTACTTCAAGTACACATACATATACCAACCTAACCCATCTACCTCCCTAAAGGCGTACATGAATACATGAATACATGAATACATACATACATACATACATGCATACATACATACATACATACATACATACATACATACATACATACATACATACATACATACATACATACATACATACATATATACATGCATGTAGATAAATAAATAGCTAGCTAGTTAGCTAGATAAATAGATAGAGAGATAGATAGATCGATCGATAGATAGATAGATAGATAGGTACATACATACATACATACATATATACATACAGACAGACAGACAGACAGACAGACAGATATGCATATTGCCATGTCTTTTATTAATTGCAAAATAATCTTATATATATATATATATATATATATATTTATAGATATATATATATATATATATATAATTATATATTTATAGATATATATATATATATATTTATATATCATGTATAGCTAAACTCATCAATGCAAATTGTAGCGATGTTTCTGGGTAAGATAGTGGACGTGTGATTGGAGATATTTGCTAAAACGCATGATTGGTTTCTGTCAGCTCAGCTTCTGAACTTGACACGTTTACTCACCGTAACGATCGTCGTCTTTATTAGTCCCACACTGGGCGTGAAGTGAGGCGACGCTCTTCGATTTGCTGCTTGCCAGTTCTACGCTGGGTGGTTTCGACGGTGACGTCATCTGGCGCGAGATAGGACGGACAGGCTGAATGTAAGCGTGAAAGTGAGAGAGAAGACAATATTTAGCAGATATTATCGACTTTCTTAAGCAACGGAGACCTTTATTTCCGAAAAAAATTCTGGCAGTGCGATTAACGAGTTGCCGTTGTGTGGAGTGGCGGTTTCGTTTAACAGGGCATGTATGCCCCAGTGATATGGCATGTAAAGGTACGGCGACCAGGTGAAATAACGGATAACGGCCCATTTAATACCAGGCTGTAGATTGGAAGGTTTCCATCCCAAAGGAGGACACGTAGCAGAGTAAAGACAGACGCTTCACAGCACAATAACACCTTAACAGTTGGATGATAAAAAAATAACATGACAGAAAGGTGTGAATGAGCCACGGGTGCCGACGAAAGTGCTCACTAGGAGACCCTTCAAGGCAGCTCCAGTGTGGCTCTGTGTTTGTCATTACAGAGCTTATCCAGCTTATATGCTCATTGAGCAAAATATCAAATTTTCTACTATTATTTGACACGATCTGATCTTGGATTATTCAGTCTTTAAGTAAGACTTTAAGCTATGGAACTTCCCGAGTCTAGAGAACACGCTCCTCGGCGATTCTGTGTGGGTCTCCTGACATAAATCGTGAACCTATGATTATGTTATCATGTTATTTAAGTAAGAAAGAGAGAGAGAGAGAGAGAGAGAGAGAGAGAGAGAGAGAGAGAGAGAGAGAGAGAGAGAGAGAGAGAGAGAGAGAGAGAGAATGTATAGGTGGATTTTAAGTTTAAGGTCACGAGGATAGATTATGTAGCGGTTATGAAAATGATAATTTGAAGAGAGGACAAAGAAGTTAAACTCTAAAATTAACATATTCACTAAAAATATAAAACTTTCATAAGGTTCGCGACCGAAGAAATGCAAGAGTCTGGAAATGTTGAAGGCAAAGGGAGCTGAACGAAAACAGCACGATGTTTTGTGAGAGTGTCGCCTCGGAACTTCAGTCAGTAGAAAAAAAACCTGCTTGGAGTGAAATGCTTTATGGTGATAAGCTTTCAGAGAAGTACTCGGTGTCATGCTATCTCGTCTCGATTAATCAACAAAAGACTGCTTTAATTTGCTTTCCCCTCGTAATTGCCTAGAGGGACGCGGAGTAGCTGGCACAGATATACCATCAAATCAACTCGAGGCTTACACCTATCGGCTGACAATGCCACTAAGAGATGCATGCGTCTAACCCGAGATCGGCTAGTCTGTCGATAATGACTTACAATTTCCCGAGAAGCCCCAAACACATGGATTTATGACTGTTTACCGATGAGTTAAATTCTTGTTGAGTTTTCTTTCCGTCGGGCGATGGTTCAAGAATGTTATTTTCACATTATTAAAATTTCACAATTCTGCGAGCTACGACCAGCCATCGAGATACCGCAATATTCTCGTCCCTCGATTACGTGAAACGTATAAATCCCGGTAGCAAACGTTCAGGTTGTGGAAAAAACCAATACGACATCTCCTGTTATAGAGCCGTAGCCTTAATCAAGGAGAATTTCTTTTTTTGCACGACAACACTACTATTTAAATGCTATTAGCCATGCTTTCTAACTCATTTGATTTGAAACTGGGCTTTGTACGAGCACACACTAATACATTTAGTATAAATTTTAAATGAGCTCACGTACGTTGCTTCTCGCTTTCAATAAACAAGATTGCATGGGCTATTCGTCAGCACCCATCAGCAGGATTAAAAGAACACTTTGTTGTACCCTTCAGATAAAGTCTCCTAATGAATAAATAATAAGCTTTTAATACGGCCATATTTTAATTTGTTTGATGAAACATTGCTTTAGAGTGTGCTGGATTACGTGCTTTTCTATGATGAATAGGATGACGTTCATTCATTGTTATTGCGATATTCACAGCCATGATATTCGGTCCCGATTAAATCCAAGAGAATTACACAGTAATAAATCAGTGGAAAGATTCCGAGTATTTGTACTCCTCGATGTTATTTATAACTGGACATCTTGTCATGCCGATCAGAACAAACCATTAATTACAAGCCCATCACGAAGGGGGTGTGAAAACGTCTCCAGAATTAAATCCTCTGTGTCTTTTGCACTGGGGCATGCATATTAAGTCCCACTCTGATGCTAAAAGATGTTACCTGGCTTAATCATTCTTCGTCGCCATGGTAATTTGATGTCGACAACAAACTTAATCAATACAAATGGCATATATCTTTCTCGTTTGTACTTACCGTAGGGGGAAAACATGCCTGCACCGATCAATTCGCGATTATTTTTGGCCAAAACAAAAGCGGGACAGAGAGATAAAAAATCTAGAATTTTTCTGGAAAAGATGTGGAAATTTTAAGCGCGAGGGAACGCGGCGACGCGTTCGCCGTCTATTCGCTAATATCCCGTGCAATTACATGTACGGGGAAAATTTATTAGAACTCTGAAAATGCCATCCGTTCATCATCGCATCATTTAACTTGAATACCGTGTAATAAGATAATTTTGTACGAAATTTATTCAGCATTGCTCTTGTTGCCTTGAATATGTTAAGAAATCTGTAGGAATGCTGGCTTTATGCCATCGTTATTAGATTTACTTAGGTTACAACGGTAACGGTGATTGCACGCACATAGGTTACAGCATGAGTTGTCTGTCTTTAAAAAAGGAAATTGTTGTATAATTTACTTACAGCTTGCCACACAATGTAGTGGTTTTCCCGAGTTAACACTATTAGCTCCCTAGTTAATTATCTTAATGGAGTTCTAAAAATTAAATTTGACAAGTTAACGGTAATTGAATTTCTCCGGTGTAGCCCCTTTTGAACTTGGAAAAAAGACTGAAAAAAGTCAATTGTACTTTATACAGTGAAGCAGTATGGAAAAAGTCCATTTAGTTTGACTTGGTCTTTTTATTTTAAACTGTTTGGTGAGGAATCGGACAGGCCGAGCCTCAAAGTACTTCTGAATCTCATTTGGTAATTAACAGTATACTTACCGGTGACTGAGCTTGGCTAGTTGGAATGGAATTTGAAACTTCACCGGGGAGTGATGAAGAGGGCGACTTCGGAGTTTGAAAGGGCCCATTTTCTTCCGTCTTTTGAGTTTGGGGGGTTTCTTCTTCGATCAACTTTCTCTCGCGGACACATTCTCTCTCATCGCCAGCCATAGCCGGGCCCATTCCTTCGTCGATGATGTTGATGTCGCTGTCTGCATCATCTTCACTGGCATCCACTTCCGAGTCGCTCGTCATCATCTTACGGTCCGCCTTGTCCTCACAGTTCGTGATTATGTCTCCGTCGACGTTCTCGTGGTGGTGCACGGAGAGGTCGGTCGGTTGAATTGGTATGTTGCTTTGGCAGCCCTGGCGATCTCGTGTCACCGGTTTGAACGCAGAAACGTACTCGTGTGGCTCACGTAAGAATTGTGTCTTCGGATCACCACAATCGTCTATTTTTTCTTCAGTGTTGTGTTTCTTTCTGATTTCAGAGTCCCAAGGGCAGAATTTCTCCTCTTCTCTTCTGCCAGTGTCCAAATTATTATTGGTAAGCGGCGAGGTTATCTTCGTTGGAGATCCTAATTTGTTTCTGTCCGGTGAGAGATGTTGTGGTGGCGGAAAATGTTGTGCTTTGTACATCATATTAGGATTGTTTACAGCTTGTGGGTAGTAACCGTTCATGTTGAGTCCAAACGCCTTACTCCAGGAACTGTACGGGTCCTTATTTCCTCCCCACATGAAGTCAGACAGCCCGCGTTTGAAACTGGTCGGGGACAAATGCTTCTTGGCGACCAAGTCCAACGCGGAGTAGGGTGGGTTCACGGTCCCATTTTCGGTTTTCTTCTGAAGAAGTGACTCTCCTTGGACGGTGTATGTCTTGTTTGGCACTGGCACTAGAGGGTAACCGAACGGTCTGGGCATACTGCTGTGCAGGACCGGCTGCTCGAACTCGGAGCGGCTTCTCTTTTCTGGTGGTCGGGACGTTAGTCCGAAACCGAAAGTCGACATTGAAGACGGGTTAGTTGAGCCCCCGTGATGGCTTCCTCCACCTCCCATCACCCGTTTTCGACTTCCTCCATTGAACATAGCTTTGACGTCTTCCCAGGCATGGCAAAGATCAGTCGCTACTTCATCGGATGCCAGTTTGATGTGTCGACGCCAGGAATTGAAGTTGGCCGCATCTGGATGATTGTATTTAGACTCTGGGGTGCGATGAGAGTGGAATATGAATTTATTCGGTGAGAAGTAGATGTTGCAGTAGGCACACTTAATACATTTCGCTCTGCTACTGTTGTATCGTGACGGTATAAAACTTCCCCGGCAACCCCAGGCACACACGTGGTAAACGTCAAATGCAAAGTTCTCTGGCAACTTTGGGGGAGTTGTTTCTTCCAGGAAAGACTTACACAGCCTTTCAGCTTCTCTTTTTGTGATCATGCCGCAACGCCTGGACGAAATAGGCATAGCCCCTGCTCGGCGGAGTATCTCTAGTTGCACGGGCGTGCACTGGACGCAGGTGACCCCAAGAGCAACCCTTCTGTTGTGAATCTCATTGTAACTGTAGTCTTTCAGCAGAGTGTTTGAGATCTGAGCTAGACACAGTCGCTCTTTCCCGTCGATAACCAATGATGCTATGGGGACTCCGTTCAGCATGACAGTTCGACAGATATTCGGATTAGCGACCTGATCTTTGCTTACGCTCGGGTCGGTATTTACACCGTCTTTTGTCGTGGTGGTCGAGGTTGTGGACTCGCAGGAGCCAAGCGGCGACAACGGTTGTGGGGTAGAAAGCTGGGAGGGTTTTCCGGTGGGTAGCTCCATTGATGGCGAAGAAGACTCACTGAACGATGGCGGTATTGGCGAAATAGGCGAATCCATTTTGCCGACACCTACAAAGGACAAAAAATATGGGAATTATACCAAGTGAAATCTGCCTGAAGTCCTGTTGTTTGAGTGAGTTCAGGGAATGGCTTATTCTGGACTCGCCCAATCACTACAAAGAAGCTAAAGATATTCCAGATGAAGCACTCACAAGAAGCGGAGACAATGGTAGTCGAACCAGCCAAACACTTAATTTAAATGTTCTAGTGAGACATACAAACGGTCGAAGCAAAATGCAGAATTTTTAAGGGAACTGTCACGGGAAAATTGGGAGTACACCATAAGCAGTCGTTAGCCTGCTTTCAGTGGGACCAAACCTGGAGAAATGGAAAATGGCCAGACGGACGAGTCACGTTAGGCGATGTCTCGCTACGTCGGACAAAGTCACTTAAAAATAGAGTATTTTGTGATTACCGTCACGGCGGCACTAATTGTATAGAACTCTAAGTATTGGTCATTTTATGGCGATATGTACAACACGCACATTGCTTAATTAATCAAGTTTTCAATGCAGGTCTACGGAGACCCCGGGCTAGGTATTGAAATATTCATAACTGTAAACTCCATCTCATGGCTATTACACTCCAAAAGATGGACGTTTTTACGCTGACTGATTCCATCGATAATTTGATGTGGAAATCTACCGAGGAATTATTCAAAGAAGAGAAGGCACGTCCCCAGAGCGGTGACTCAGTGCGCGCCCTGAATCAACGATTAGTCAATAAATACACCCGTATCGTTTTCATGAAGTTTAAATTTGATAAAGTAATAAGGGTATCTTCATTTGACTAGTGTAATTGGACTAGTTTCCGACCATTAATAGAATAATAATTGTAAACATGTCCATTCAATAAAGCTTGTTAAGTGGCACTAAACGAGAAAATTCCGCATGTAGTCCACGTAGCGACTCCTATCTACCAGAATCACGGGGAAATGAGCCTTTTCCTCGCTCTAACAATCCATGCATATCAGCCATCGTATCGGGCCGGAGGGACTACCTCGTAAAACTTTTGAACATTGCCCTTTTTGGTTATGTCAAGCCATTGGGGATAGAAAAATTGGACTTCCCATCTGTTTGGTGTTGATGACTTAACGTTTAGCCTTATCGGTACTTCGGCTGTGTGTTCTTATCACCTAGAGGGAAAAAAATCCCAGTAACGGCTCATTTCCGCAAAGATGGTTATTTTTTGAAAACTTTTTTTATCAGAGTTAATGGTCTTTCGGGACCTGTAGTAGATGGCGACAGCCGATGGCCAGGAGGGGCAGATAGGTGGAGGAATTCGGAGGGGTAGCTGACAGGCAAGATGAAAGGGAAATAGCTACTGCAATTAGCTTGACTTGCGCCGCCCAGGCCGGCGATTGAGGTTCTATGACGGCCGCACGAAATGAAAACGTATGACTAGCTGGAAAGTGCCTGTCTACACATCCAGGGCAGATCTCCAGTAAACGATGAAGAATTAACTAACGAGTTTAAATGACTGCTGAAAGCGTTTATTTGAGGGGAATTTTATTGCCATTACAACTCATCGGAAACACCTATCGAGGGCATCTTTTAAATCTTGTCAATATTTTAAAACAGGTCGAGCCAGTCATTTTCGAAAGCCACATCAGCGGAAAACTGATCGTTTCACGCCATAAATCAATTCCAGTTTGAGAGTCAGGCAGCCGTGTACTTATGGTTTTCACTCGACTTAGTGTAGGCCTATTAGGGAGTGGCAATGCCTAACATGCCACGCATTTGACCCAGACCAGCAGGCTATCTTGCCCTGACACTTAAGCATAGAGCGCGAGTCCGAATCATCAGCGTTGTTATCGTGGAAACTGTTGCAATTTTTATCAGAGTTTACCCGACAGCTTCTTGCCTACGAGTTTAAACAATCTTTTAATGACATCGCGGCGATAGCACAACCATCGATAACTATATTATCTGATAGCTTTGTAATATTTAGCAGAATAAAAAAACAAACATCAAAAGCGACTTTGATGAATAAAAATGACTATGGCATCGATGACATCATCATAACAAAGATTGATGGAATGCATATATTTTTTATTGATGTATATCTGTTGTAGGATGGACACAGCTATGACGTTTTATTGAAAATGACTCAAAATTAAAAGGGATTTTTCGCACCATATGGAATTGAACACGGCATCTGCTGTGAACAGTGACAAGTGTCTGCCTGGCTGCATGAAATTTTAATTCACTGATAGACACAGGGCCATGATTTAACATATTCTCTCATCAAAAGGTCGATACTGTCGCGTTGTGCATTTCTGCACATGCTGTCACCTGAGAGTGAAGATAGCAATATTACAATGCATATTTCATGTCCCCCATATGACTTTGCCTGACAGTAACTCATCGATGCATCTCCCAGTCACCCATTATTCAGAAATCCAATAGAACTAACGACAACACCTCCACTAATTTAAACTTGTTTAACTCCTCCGAAAGCCATTTCCACACTTTCAAAGAGACGCCAGTCGACTTTTAACTGTAATTAATTTGGACAAGACTCTTCGTCAGGATCCGTGCCGCGCCGTGAGTGACGTGTAAAGTGTATTCGTGGGACATGAAAAATTTAGCCACCTCATGCGAAAATATGAATTGAGCGCGCTGGGAACTATGGTGATAAATGATTAGTGCGTTCCAATGATGAACCCAGCATATGCAACATTAAAACCCATTTAGGTAAGCCGCATTTAATCCAGAGTTCATTAAAAATAGAGGGCCCAGATAGTAGAGGATGAAAATTTATTCTTAAGAGTGATACACCTCGGCGCAATTTAAAGGGGAAATTTAAAGAGGATATCCTGGAAATAAAGACTGAAAGAAAGGCGTCGGACACATACACTTCTCAATGTTTGCGATCATAAAGTACGGTTGTTTTAAAACTGTGGCGGGTTTTGCCGTCTTTGACCGAGGAACTGTGCACCGGTTTGCAATAGACTATGATCTAGTGCCTAAAACATTTGATTGAAACCAAGAGAGTGCGTCACTTTGCGAAGTCCATAATCCAGAGGAAATTACGAAAGTGGGTCTCTCATTATATTCTTTTCAGGGTTGGCAAACATCCCCCCCCAAAAAAACAAAAAACAAAACAAACAAAAACACCGCAAATCCTCTCCACAAATAAAGTATCTGAAAATAACGAGAAAAAAACCCCACCAAACGATCCGCAAACAGTAATAAAAACATGAAATTATCTTGAAACCCGTAACGAACAATCCTTTATGAACAATACATGATATTATTTTGGGAATAAACGTATTCTATTAATGGTGAAATTTGTTTTTAAAGACTTTGTAAGCCGATTTCCCACGCGCTTAACATTTAAATTATCCATTTGCCGTAACATGATGTGATATTTATAATGTCCTCTAGTTCCAAGTAAATCATCTGCCATAAATTAAATCAAGTTAATGACATGCAGACAGATAACTTTCTTGTTAACCTTCCTGAAAATTTTGTTTTCCGAAATGCGTTCATAAGGAAATGTTTTTAAGACGATGTTAGGAAGGCAAGTCTTAGGGTCTCGTGGAGAAAAAATGGATGGCTAATTGAATAAAATGTTATTTCAGGGGAACTTATGTAAAGTCACTTTCTTTGTCAGGAAAAAATATCAAAACTTTAAATCGAATCATGAGCCTATAACACAGTAACATAGTGATACGTTTGTGTTGTAAGAATTTTTGGGGATTTTTTTTGTGCCCAAGGCAATGGGCATATGATATTGCATTGTTTATTTCATAAAGTTATGATTCTTTGATGATTGAACGACTTTACCTATGCTAGGAATATCGGTACAGGAGATCTCGCAATAAGCAGTCTTGATCGGACGGAGAAGGAAATACGGAAACACAGTGGACTTCAATAAAGATGAGCGTTTGCACAAAATTGTTTAATCCATCGACACGTTTGAAATGCGGTCACCGTGGAAAATGGCAAGTCTTCTGATTAATGAAACTAAACCAAACATTTGCGAATTCATAATTCTTGAAATAGTATCGGGCGAGTATGGTTTCATAATTCATCCGAACAGACGAGTGTGCACCGGGAACTTAGTCGAGAGGGCTTACGGAACAGATTAAGTGACAAAACAGCCTTGGAAAGGAATCCGGGAAAAGCTACGGAAACAAACAATCATCCCAACAAAGAACTCTTTCAGTCTTTTTTTTAAAGACCAGTTTTGCTAGTAAATGTTTTGTCGTTTCTGATTTGGTAATTATCAAACTTGAACTTGCCTGGTTCAGAACAAACCTCCACGTCCTTCGGGAACAACACTTAAAGTACGACAATTCAATTATTACTGAATGTATTTAATTCCGAAAGCATTACAACAGGCTTCAAGCAAAGACATGATAAAGGACCAGAATGGCACAAAATTACAAAAAAGTATAGATAATCGTGAGAAATACGGACGATTAGAATAAAAATAAATCATGATATTTACTCGATGTTGATAGTGAACGATGTTTTTCAGTGTCGCAAGGAATTATATACCTGTCATCATGTTTTTCTATAACACATGCTTATGTCGTCATGATTTGTATACTCCAAAACTAACGAATTACATTGAATTAATTCATTGATTTTTCTAAAGTCTTCATAATTTGCTGTCTCGATCATCAGCCGTGCGAAGCGCTGGTAAAAAAATCAATAGATACATCACGGGTCCGAATCCCCGGCCGCAGTGAGAGACATTCGCGTTCTGATTATCTACACGTGAAAGTCACATATGCCCTGACAGCGACAAGGGACGGCAAGTACCACGGATTCGAATATTTAGCGACGAACTGTCTGGATTACGGGCAAGAATGGTCAGTCTGAGAGACATGCTTATATGGACAGGTTATGAAATAGCAATACTAAATCGATGTTGTTGTCCCAATACTATACGTTTCAAGATCGATGACAACTTCATTTTTTTCCGGATTGTCATCATAACAATACCAAGAAGATACAAATTTGTAAAATGAATAAGACACACGTGATTTTTCGAAGTGTTTTTCGATTTTCGCCAACTTATGCTTGAACTAGAAATGAATAGATCACTTGTATCATATCTAACACCTTGTTATTTGTTAGGTAAGAATAAGAGCAGATAGAAACTCACACGCTTTCGACAGGGATGTATCCAGGCCTACGGCTCTCTGCAGTACGGAAACTAGACTGGCTTCACCCGAGTATGACAACGAACTATGGCAATGGAGTCCAACCGAACGTCAGAGGAGGCGTAAACTGTCGACGGATTGGTCGGTTGCGCGCGCCGAGGGTGGAGAGTTAGCTAGGGCCGTTGAAAGCGACGGCAACGACTCAGAGGATGACTTGTTGCCACTTGTTACTTAGGACGCCGTCAACTGAAGCAAAGTTTGCCCGTAACCGACGGCGTTTGTATGACAGAGCAGATCAGCTGCTTTCCTAAAAATAATTGTCATTGGCAACGATGACGCTCTACTGGATATTTGTGTCGGGATGACATTTCCGTGTTTAGCGCTATCAGTCTAGGTTGGTTCTGTATTGTCGGCACTTCTAGCTCTTCGTTCTGCGTCAAATGCTTCAAATAAGTAACGAGAGTGGGTTTAAATAAATAGGTAGGGCCCTCGACATATGGCGAACGCACGCTATTGTGCACCCTCTTTATCAAAGCTCGTTTGAATATGCGAACGTTGTCGGCGATTTAGTGAGCGCACAAAAACCCGCATATGAAGAAGGCCATTAAACACAGGCACAGTATCATTCACACATGAGATCTGTCATTCCGCGCTGGGTACAATCTGTCACCAACACTTTTCAAAAACTGACAGAAATTTACTTATTTACAGATTCACCATGCCCAATTTACACATGCGTGATTGTCCCCGCACAGAACAACTCTACTGGCGCTTCTTTTTATAAACGGGAATTGTCAAAATTTGCGAAAATTTGAGAGTTGTAGGAACATACTTTGGGCGTACAAGACGGACACTAGTGCAACTAATCACCATTCATAAATAAAAAAAAACTGATGGCCACTGATTCTTAATGAAATGCGGAATCGGAAAAATAATATAATGATAAAGACAAAACGATTTTTCAAAACCACAAAGACAATGAACAGACAGAATCGTACATGAAAATAATGATAAGGCTTACTTCCTGACGTCGCCTGCTAAAGGTTGAAGAGCGCCAATGATGTGTTGATCTCGGCCCAAAGACCCGAAATTAATAGAAATCGATAATTAAAAATTTGGAGATGAGGCTTGATTTGTATTGCGGTGACGTCTTTACACACTCATGTCAACCCCGGGTCCCGGCTAGCTTCTGACAACTTTGCATGTGTTTCGCGCACAAATTTTATCATCCACGGCAAATACTTTATTGCAAGAACTGTCATTCAGGTAAGACACACGCATGCGCATTGCGTGAGTTGCGTCACAGGGGGGATCATTATGGTATTTCTTTCCTGTCAACAGACCTCACTAGCGTTTCTTTTTACATTTCTGTAACAGAGTTACACACAGTGTAATCATCTGCCACCATTGACGGAAATATATCTGCATACGAAACCGAAACGCACCTACTTTGAAACCTATCAACGGGGATTTGTAAAGGTTCCTATGATAATGTGTACATTATCTGTGAATAAGATGAGCCCTAGCTGATAGCATTAATTTTGCCCTTTGGGGAGATGCGACTGCCGACCTCTGGCCATTCTATGCACAAAAACAAAAAACAATTTGTTTCCAGCTTTACCAATGAAAGTGTTAATTTCAGCGCGAAAATGTCAATATACGATGGAATGACGTCATGTTTGTAACGCTATACATAGTTTTTTTCTCCTCGGTTGAAATGCCGCACCGGATGTTTCTGTTGTCGCATAGTATCTAAACCCGGCAAGGACGACAACTATTTAATTTTGCAGGGTATATTTAAAAACATACTCTGTTTGAATACTTTATGGTATCCGATGCATGTAATATCAGAAAAGTGGTATAAATATTTCAAGTTCGCTCAGCAAACCGGTGAAAAATTATACCCGCAATGGATATCAGAATCTAATGTGGAAAAAGTCTTTACAATATTGCAATCTGCGATATTTACAGGAAGTGTAACACATAGACAACTGACGAAACTATGGGCTGTAATAATTAGTGAAATTACACACCCTCTATGTTTTCCTACACTCACTCCCAAGTATTGGCAATCCTCGTTCACGTCGAAAATTGATGTAAAACAGTCGTGCCTCGAGTCGAGTGAGCTTCACAACCCAGAGAAGCAAATGTTTTGTCAATTTTCTGAAGGGAGTTTTCAATCTTGAATACTACATATGAGAATGATTTACTATTTTTTAGATCTTTGAAATAATGATAGGTTTCCATTCGTCTTACTTTAAAGGTTAAAATCAAACAAATACAAAATATTATTTCATGGCGAATAGTAGTACGGAAAAAATTAATGAAAAGTGGGTGTGTTTGAGTGTGTGTGTGTGTGTGTGTGTGTGTGAGAGAGAGAGAGAGAGAGAGAGAGAGAGAGAGAGAGGGGGGGGGGAGAGGGAGAGAGAGAGAGAGAGAGAGGTGACTTCGTTTGTTGTAAGGAGTCCGAAATCGGCCGTTTAAAGGTAAATAGACAAACAATGTCACAAAAGACAACATATTGTATCTTGTCTTCTTCCGTTGTGGACCTCTTCTCTCAGGGGAAAACAGCGTTTTATTTTAGTCATAGTGAAAAACCCTAATAGTTTGGGTTGTTCAGCATAGTGGCCACAGTCTCACGGTCTGTGGCCTGGGGATGATTTTTCCAATAACATTTCTCCTGTATTTATCATCATTAGTCTTTCACAAGTACAGGGAACATCTTCTCGTGGATTCATCCTGGCGGAAATACTTTTTTGGCAGGTTTGTCACGTGATCAATCAAACAGGCCGTTTAAGCCCATACTATATCACAGATTCAACTTAAGTGTCGCCCCAAGGCCTGGAAGTGATTTCCTCGGTCGATAAAACCTATCCTTGCTAACTTTCTCCTGGTATGATTAAGCTCCTTGTCGCCTCATAAGAAATCTTTCGCTTACTGATTTAACAATGCTTGTTCATTAAGGACCGTACAAAGCCTGCGCTCCCAGAGATCTCATTAAGTATGTCTAAATAATGTTAAATTTCCCCGCATTGTCAACAAAGCCATGGTCCGACTTAAGATGACTTATGATAATCCCTCAGACCGGGAAACAATAAATTTTACATAAAAGTATTAAAAGAAAACAGTTTTTTTTGTCCCGAACACAAACGGCTGCATATAATTTCTAAACCCCCCACACACTACACGCAAGATATTTAATATGTGAAAATTGCTATAATTAAGGCAAGTGATTACGCGTTGTTTTGTGCTAGGTTGTTAGCCAGCGGAGACCCTACGTGTAGATGACCGCGTTGGATTACAATTACAGCCTCGCAAGAGTCAGCAGGAAAAGCGAGGGTGGGGGGAGGGAGGGAGGGAGGGGGACAGCAAGTTAAACAAATCGGAGTCAGTTAATAAAATTGACTGCAACGATCTTGGTATCAGCCTAGGGTGGCGACAGTATCACAGACACGGTCCGTTAAGCCTTGTGACTTCAGACCCGGAAGTATCGCTTAACCCGTCTCCGGTTGCCGATGGTGTCTGTCTTTCACTTGTTAAGTTTCTTTACACCGTGGACAATACGAATTCAAGGTTAAGTAAGTAGCGCAAAAAGTCCCTTACCATATGCCAATACCACTATCCATTCAGGTTTTAGAGTAACGAAGTATGGACTCATTAACACCTCTTTATTGATGCCTTTCCGATCTGAATGTGCTAATTACGACTGGGAACGTCACTGTTTACTCTGATCTCTGACAGTGGTTTTATCCGAGTCGCGAGCCATCATTTTTTTTTTGTGTATGCGAGTTTTGAATGAGCACAATACAATACCAAACCCTAATTAGACACAGGAGGTCTGGATATCTATAGAACAGATTCATCAAGCCTTCTTGTTTGTTTCACCCGGATCACGTAAATCGCTCACCAAGTAAAGGTTGTAATTATATGCAGTGTTTCTCCCCTGTGTACAGGTAATTTTACTTATACAGAACTAAAGGTTGTAAACTTCACGGTCGAAAATTCAATGTACACATTTCGTAATGGCTTGCGTTGAATCGTGTCATTTATCAAAGAACTCCACAGCAGAGGAACCACAACCATTCTTTGCATCTTCAAAAATATATCATAGGTTTTTGAAGATTATTAAAGCTAAAATTCAATGATCAGATCCTTTTTCAAATTAATAAAACTGATTTTTTACATGATAGCGATATGGAATATTACTTTGACCAGATTTACGAAAAAAATTGGATTTCACGAGAAATATTTCAGTTTTTTTATTTGACAGAAACCATTCTTCTGCATGTAAAAATACACAATGCGACGCATGTTTTTATGTCAAGATCATGTTAGAGACAGCAGCTGTTGATCGTCAGCGATCTTGTTAACTCGTCGCTATTTACAATTACTAACAGGACAAAGGCTGTAGGGAAAATGTACACACGAGTTGTGGTTTATTAAATGAGAACGCCGGGTCCCATCTGCTATGCAGAGTTAATTTGGCCGTGTCGACGACTTCTCTTTGTGTAAATACCGTACGAAGCTTGTCATTGGTATTTAGCGGCGGGATGGTCTGGTCGTAAAACCCATTGTTCCAATGCAAATAATCCATATCCGTAAACTGTAATTTTACTTGCTTATTACTGCCGACTTACAAGTAACCATTCACAGAATGAGGGGGCCTTTCTTGTTTATGGCCGGTAATCACCTATAGCTCAGCGGAAACTCGGACCAACACATATCATTCTTTCTCTTCAGTTTCTGCCTCAGAGGAAGCCATTATTAGCCCAACTGGGATTATGATACTGGCCGGTACAAATGGCACTGCTGGATGTTGCTTTCCGATATCAAGTCAGCGTGAGTGGAGGGAAGCAATCCCCCACAGAGCAAGCAAACCAACTAAATGCAGTAGAAATTTTATTGTGAGTGTCATAAAAATAGTATATTTGTGATTTAACGCTTTATGACACAGAAGTCACAAAAAGATCCCCAAAAAACAACAAAAAACGCGTTACTTTAATCACATCTTTACAGAGTCCCCGATCTACTTTCACCAAGATTTTCATTTTAACAGGTTCAATATTGTGAATAAACGCACTTCTAAAAACACGTAAGTTATAAACGCAATTCTCGGAAGAAGGCAGTTGTCTTTCGTAAAGTGTCGTACAGAACTTTTTCATTGACTGAAAATCGACAGACTTTCTTCAGACCAACATACATGTACGATCATCTGCAAGCTTCGCCCAACATTCATTGAACCATGTCGAGTTAAAATTTATAGAATTGCCTTCTAATCTCCATGAAAGAAATATTAATTTCAATATTTTATATAAAATATTTGTAATGTTAATGTTGTGTCAGTGTACATACACAAATATATTAACAAGTAGAATGATGCAGTTGATGCAAACCATTGGTAATTCCATACTCTGTCATTCGTCGCTCTGTAGGCGCCTTCTGCTTGCATTTTGAAAAAAAAAACGGAATTTATTTCACGAATTCAGTCAAAAATTACACATTGTCCATCTGAATGACTGAGAATGGTGGAAATACCTTTTCAAAGTAGCAATCGCAGACCGAACTGAAAACAACATTTGAGGTTTTGATAAGGTCCCTCTACCCCGCGATTCTGACATTATACTTTGTCGCAGAACTATTCTCCAGCCGCCAATTCGGTTTGGCAGGCACGATAAGCCCCTTATCGAAGGATCGTTTTGTCTTGTAAACGAAAATTACTAAACAATGCGGGCAATTCTCCCGGGCAAACCCAGCTTATTTGGCCAACGGAGGTTATCTCCATGCAGAAATAAATAGAGAAAAAGAATTACACATTTATTTGATAAGAGAGGGATATCTACAGAAATTCTATCTGCGCTAGCATTTAGGCTCAAATGCGGCAGTGTTCGCTTTTTATCTGTAATGTGAGTGGTATCTTTTCCTCAACTGTCTGGAGAGTACAAATTCTACCTCAAAATTACAGAGATTTTCTCCTAGCGTAATCTTCTCCCCAACCATAAAATTAAAAGCTATGATAAGAGCGTGTTTGCCTTGAGTCAAGAAATGCAGATATGCAATACCCTTAGTTGTGTAAAGAGGGGTGGCATGACTCGAGTTAAGTTTTGATTTTACCTAGTTAAGATATCTGCTCGGGATTTTTTTATCTCTAAGTACACGCCAGTTATGATTAAAGCATCACAGGGGATTATGTCGATTCATGTTGTGACAATAACAGCGATTTCTATCAAAGTTTGGTCACAATAGACACACGTTGCATTGCTCCACACATAGCGCTCATTCTGGCCATGGATAATGTGCGAAGCTGAGAGCAATACGTGTACACATGCGCAAAGCGAAGTTATCTTCACAGACTTCAAATTCGACTTTGCGCGCTCTACATGATATGTGTATCTCTGAAGTCTGGGGTTATTGGTTCGTCAGGAACACAGTGCCCGTGTCAACGCTTATCTATACATTCACGATTGTGAGACCGCGAGTGTGAAAACGGTCCACACTTCAGCTTAATAAAAGCCCCACCACCTTGTAAATAACGACGTGATACGTGGGCTATATTACTGACAGCTAGAAAAGTTTTCCAGCTTGTATTTCAGACATTTGCTTGTAGAGATTGAAATATATGAGAGAGAGAGAGAGAGAGAGAGAGAGAGAGAGAGAGAGAGAGAGAGAGAGAGAGAGAGAGAGAGAGAGAGAGAGAGAGAGAGAGAGAGAGAGAGAGAGAGAGAGAGAGAGAGAGCAGCGAGCGAGAGTTATTGTATTATCATTCATGTCGGGTAGCAGTCAGGGCGTGCAAGATGCGTTAAGATTCATCAATGGCTTTTGCTGATAAAAATCAAAGTTTTCATCAGGTTGCATATTCGCCACCCTTAGTAGGGGATTTGCGGCGGGAAATGGAAGCAGGATCTGCGCGACCATCAATATTTTCCTTATCAGTTGTGCTATCATTAATTACTTCATTCACATAAACATAGACTCTAATAGCCATTCAATCTCTTTTCTAATCAAATGAAGCTATACATCTGACTTTTTACGACAACTTTTTCCACGACGAACACATGAGCACTATAAATGACAGTAATCTCTTCGAACCAGCTGCTCTACATTTGCACTGCCTCAAATTACTCATCAATTGTTCATCCGCTCAAAGGATCATGGGAGAAATCTCGGCTCGGGAAAATTCTATTGATTATTTTCCAGTATATCATATCTTTTTCTTCCTTTGTTGTCGGGGAAGAGGGCGCCCCCTGTTTACACTGAAACTTCGTCTTCGCTTAAAAAGTTAGTGTAGAATCATGACGCATAACGAATCTTCTTTTTCAGAGCTGGGGAAGGACAACTTTGTACTGGAAGTTTAGTGAAAAGGAAAGGGAAGGAAAAATGAAGATTAGCCTAAGGAGGGGACATGCGAGGCCAGATGGTCGCATAGCAACCAGGCGAAGGAACAGGACAACGTAACGACGCATGTGCAAAGAGGTTTTATCGAAACACATGAAATGTGTCAAAACTGCTTATATTGAGATATTGTGACGATTGGTAAGGCTTTTTGAAGCTTTCCTGCCAAACATGAAGTCAATACCACAATAAAAACTAACATTTATTGCACAATGTTTTAAGCCGGTCGATTTCATTGGCTAGCATAACGCTAGCCTCCTCTCGTGACAGAATTCTTGAAGACATTAATTTGAGCCTTATCCCTTTTTTAATCGAAAAATTCCCAGAGATTGCTATGTCCAGATCTACCTTTCAAAACCATCTATTTCGGACTTTATTATCGACAGTAAACTTTAGGTTTAATTTACATCTCTTCAAAAGTGGCACGAAAATTGCATTTGTCAGGCGCAAAATAATTTAAGTTAAGAGCCTATGTCAAATATTGGCTTATTTCCATGTGGGGGACATTGTGGGATGAAGACTCGGTGTAATCGAATCAATTTCGTCGAATTGATTGAGTAAACATTCGCCTTACAATACATTATTGAATACCAAATTAAAGTAACACACGATGGAACAAACGCGAGCTGCAAAAAGAACAAAATGTGCCCAAGAAATGAATAGTCAGGTACAATACAAAATACACGGAGTTGTACTAACTTAATCATACTTATCACTGAAGAATTGTGTACGCATGCTCGAGGATATTATCTCCGCTGAATTAAATGCAAAAGAAATGTACACGTTTACATTTATTCGCTCTGTGTTTTTAAATTGAATACATTTCTGTTACCATGTAATTTTATGATTGAACAGATTTCCATTGGCTATCACCAGATACTGTAGATATAATAATATGAGCAGGTCGGTTTTCATTGGCTTACACAAGGTACGTCACCATGTGTTCCTGCAGCACGTCACTTTTCCTGCGTTATGCTTGTTTATGACCGTTATCAACCTCACCCGTATTCATTTTTCCCGTTCCATAATTTCGAAATGTCAAACGGGGAAACACTAAACGAAACTAGAGTCGACTGCTTTTACAGACGCAAAATGGGTGAGAACACTTATTTTTTTATGTTGAAGTCAATTTTTTTTTATGGAACGGGGAAAAAAGAGGATTCCGTTTTAAGATGAAGGTTCACAACAATTACGGACATTTCAGACTTCCAAAGATCATATCTGAGGAACAATCAGCAAAAGACGAGCAGACAACTCTTGAGCCTGGATTTAATCCCCTCAGACTAAATATCCTACATCAGGAAGCGATTAATGACAATCCTTCTATTTAAGGATAAAATTGGGTAAATAAGGCAAAATACCGCATGTCCGACAACCATTACCATCCCAAATTGAAGGGTTTTACAATCATCCCGTCTACATCTCTCAATCGTGAGGAGAGGTTTTTTTGTGAAATTAACATGCTGACGACTAGACTAAAGATAAATACCCAGTTAACATCTTCTTCGCTTTATTGAGGTTTAAAAGAGAAAAGATTTACTGTTTTTCAGTTTCTATCAACTTTATTATCCTCTTTTTCATCAGGGCTATTGTTGATCCTGACTGATGGTTTCTTCTGTCTCACCTAATCCCCGATAACAACTTGCGATCTGCGCTGCAGACTTGTCATTTAACGAAAGAAAGGATGGTGTTCTGAAGGCGGGATTTTTTTTTTCATGAATTGCCGTGACATAGCTCAAGTATAACAGCACTACTGGCCAAGTAGGCCTGGATAGACATAACTGAAGCGATTATTGTCTGGGTCGTTCCCACTGTTTTTGAAATTTTAAAAATATAATATCACGCATCCGTCGTATGTTTTTACACCCTTGAAGTTAATTTATTTTCAAAGCCATCTGAGTTCATTGGTTTTCAAATCCCTAGAGTTCATCCATGAGAGATATTATTCCCGTCAGCTACTATTTAGATCTAACGTTGAACTTTTGTTATACGGCGTGCCTTTACCGAGCAAACAGTATTGCCACGGCCATGCCAGCGTCACGTCAAAGTTGGCAATTCGTAAATCTGAAGTAACTTATGGTGACAGTTTGAATTCAATTTACATAATATTATCAATGCTCTATAACACTTTATAGCTGAAAGAAAATATGTATTCTAATGCCAGAATTATTTGAAATCGCTATGAAAAATAATTGACGGCGAACGAAGGTATTAAAACAAGTGTCCATAGACAGGACGATAAGTAAGCAGGTATAGGTAGGTAGGTGAGCAAATACTAAATAAGTCAAAGTAAGCACAAGAAAGTAAGTAAAAAGATAAATATTATTCTGTGGCTGTTCTGCATTTATATAAAATTTACCTAATTTGAGGAGTTTTCTTCTCTTGTGAAAGTAATAGAAATTTCCATCCGGGTGAAATTTACAAAGCTGACAACGTCGCTTGTACAATATTTTATTTGCCGAATGAGCTGCATGATACATTCAGATAATTCACTACAGAAAAGACTGAATTGTTCGAAAAGCATTTACTATAAAAATAGTAATTTTTATATATTTTCTCGCTTGGTTGATATACGTAAAATATATTCTTTCTTATTGGAGCAAGGGATCATTCGTACCCTCCCCTTCCCAATTCTGACCTCTCTGTTAATTTCTGTCCTGATATACAAAGCTACTCATATCCTGAGTAAAACCCCTGAAATAGATTCTTGTAGCAAATTAGTGCGACCTCGCCCTCCGGTTCTTTTCGATCGAGACCAATTTCCGTCATTTTATGCGAATTTGTGAATCTATTCCGAGATACCAACGTCATAAAAAATAACGAGTTAAGAATCGCGTCAACGCCGTGACATTTTTCTCGTTTAAGGAAAATTAACACATCAAGAGTCATCATAATTTATAGTAATCGGCGAGTGTAAATTACCGTTGAGGCGTCCTTTCTGCCCTAAACTCAAGACTAGACTTATAGGGGGCGTGAAATAGTAAACCCTTATTCTGCTTTTCGAAATACCAAACCGGAATACTGTTTGACAGAAATCATTAACAAGCATAAATACTCATGCGCTGTCTAGCTTGCATTCAATCAAATCTCAAATCTGGCTAATAATCTCAGTATTTCAACTAATCTTATACTGTGCCAAAGTCTTTCTTCAAAGGGACTCAGAGCGGCAGCGGGCCTGGGGAATTAGATTTTTATGTCAATTACTACGACCTGACACCAAGCGACGTCTATCTGTCGATAAGAAGATTGAAGTCTCAAAGGGCGTGTTGGTGTAATTTCACGCATTCAGTTAAACTGGAGGGACAGGTGGTTTTGAATGGCTCAAAGATATATCGACGATTGTCCTTGTATTTCCTTGTCGACGTTTTCTCAAAGTGACAATAATTGGGAGATGTATGCATCATGCCGGGTAGCCAGATCTACTCGGTTGACATTAACGTATCATTGACACTTTTTACAGTGTATCAACGATTGGAACACCAAGAATGATGAAGAAAAGTTCATTTAAAAAGTTCCAATTTTAAGTTAAAGCTGTATAATAAACAAGGTCGTCAGCGAAATACCATGGGACAAAATTCGACAAGATTCTGTCGTATTTTGTCGATGAACTAGTACATCTATGATACTCTTCGAAGCGTACCAACGTGCAGATCTCCCGGACTGAGCAAATCAGTGCTTGAAAGCAACACACTATAGAGCAATAACAACGTATACATCCTCTATGTCGATAAACATCCGCTAAACAGACCTTGGCCACAAAACACATCGATAAGTGATATTTTCTAAGCGTACCAACGCATGGAATCCCTAGAGTGATCAAGAGCGCTCCGTCGAGAAACAAATTTGTAGGATTTAGATGCACACTGCATGAGGTTGAAAAAGAAACGTTATTGGAGGAAACGACAAACACACATCATCGACGCCATAACATTAACGGAACAATAACCGGACTTTTGTTACTATTATAATTGTTTTTCTTCTGTTAAAATAATACTTTTTCATGTTCTCCTCCTTTAAGCAAGTTGAAATACAGAAGATTAGCAAGGCCAACATAACAAATTTTATACAATATTACAGACAATTTTCCTTGTCTGTGACAATATTCAATGTACTGTTGAATTCTAGTACGGACTTAAAATTAAGTCGTTGACAATATTACATTGGTCATTTCACATACATAGCACACAGGATGCGTTGACAAGTTGAACACTCGACATTGCGACAAGAATGTGAGAGAAGAACTGGAAAATACCTTGAGACAACAAAATTAGTAGGAATTGCAGCAACAGTTTACTGCTATTATGCGGCTGTAAGATATACTAGTAGGTCCAGTGAGATTAGAAAAAACAATGTTGATGACAAAAACCTCGACAAAAAAATGAATTGACCACAAAAAACGACTTTATCATCAAAATCATTAGAAATTGACATTCTATTCGGCTTACCAGCTCGTGAAACCTAAGATTGAACGATATCAAAAAGAAAAAAAACTTGAACAGTAAGATACATCTCTTAATTTTATAAACATCAGAGACAGAAGAAAAGGTGAACCACAAGATATCAACGCTAAAACTGGCTTTATCACTTGACATATCAAAAATTGAAATTTTGTGAGCGTACATACACATTGAAAAACCAAAAACTGATCAACAGCAACTAAAAAATGAGCTCGAACAACGAACAAAAATTACATTAAATTAGCTTGATCTAATATTGATGGAAAACGACAAATACGCATCATAGACGCAGTTACAGCGGTGCGGTAACAACTCCCGATAACATTAAAGCTGTCTATAATGAACAAGAGCCTTGAAGAGATAAGAAGGAAATAGCAGTAACGCGTTGACCGGCCATTAATTCTCACAGCGGCGGTGTGATGAAAAGCGTGACAGTGATTTAACAAGACGAGGACTTTCCGACACTTAGATGTCTCAACGTCAAACTCTCAAACGAGCCCTTGATGAACCGGGCAGTCATCTCTAAGACTTGAATTGGTTCACTCTGGTGGTGAAATATATCAAAATAACAAGTGGAAAATCCAACCATCTGTTTACGGTGCATGCATTTTAATATGACAGGCGTTTCAAGTCGCCACTTATGCAAGACACGATGAGGTACGTGATGGTTTACATATCTTTTCGAAATAGCACTTGAAGAGAATCTTTCATCTTCATTGTGTTTACTCTGAAATTTCGTCTCCTGGTGCACGGAAAGCATCCCCACTGCGTCGGTCAAAACATCTGGCTTCAAGGCTGTAATCATGCACTCAATTAAGCTATACAATGTTTCCCTGGGTGGATGAACGCAATCCTAGTATTCTTCAAAATGTGTCACTTGCAATATGAATTTTCCAGCCCCCTGTGCAGTGGTTATTTTACCTGTGAGCTGACGGTACAACGTTTTAGTCAGTGAGAGAAGAATTCAGTCCAGAGAATTACCTGTATGACTTCTGATGCAGTATTTTGAAAGGAATGACAAAGAAACGCTTCAGTACCCCCCCCCCCCACCCCGAGGTTAAACTTTGTCACAGAAAAAAAACTTTAAAAATGACACAAAAATGTGACGGTAAAATACTTATTAAACAAGAAAAAAAATATCTTGAAAACGTTTGAAAACAATCCAAGCCTGTATACACTATGTAAAGGGAAAATAGCTGTAGCTCTTCATGATAAGTCGTTCTCCTCGTTCTGTTAAACTAGAACATTTTCGATGTATTAGCCGTAACAATATGGTAGGAAACCATAGATGACAACGAATTCCAGGCCAGACTACCACTGAACTGTTGATAAGTTGAACACTAAAGAGATTGTGCGTTTGAGATAAATATTTGGACTTTGAAGATATCAAAATCCAATTCTTGTCTACACTTTGTTTTGACTCATTATGTTACCTGTAGAGAACTCCTATATGGTCATATAGTTCGTGAAAAACATCGAAAATAGATAGGGAGAATGGCTGCAAATTTGAATTTCAAGTATGTGTAAATTTAGGGTAATTCGCCACTCTCCTACCCAAATATCTTCAATGGGGACTTTTGACTTGAACCTTGCATTGTCAACAAAGGTTAGAGTTTTCTTAAAAAGAGCATGCACAATATTGAAAATTCCAAATCAGCATATGCATATATCATGCGCAAAAGTTAGAAAATACATTATTACGCTTTCAAGATATGTGGGACATGAAGATAGAGTCTTGTGAGTGCTTCTATTGGTGTTGAACTTGACCACAAAAAGGAATTCAGACCTTGTAAGAGACAAGGACATTATTAAAGCCCCGTTGTGTGTAACGTTCCATGAACATTCAGATATTTTTGTTTTGCCTGTCAAGTACAGTTTCTTAATCTACTCAAAAACAATCAAGTCGAATTCTTAGTGTCCAACTTGTCAAAATAGTCTGCAAATATATACAGGCAATAACTGTGCATATTGTGTACAATGCATAATGTTGACAAAGCTAATAATTACCCATTATTGCTTTTTCCTGTGTCGTATATGCATGGATGTCATTATTTGTGCAGCGTCAGACACAAGGCGAAGAATTTTACAAATGCTACAAAAAACCCTAAATCTATGGCTTTCACTTGTATTCTGCTTCATAAACTATTCGAGGTTTCCACAGAAATCAACACCACGACGCGCAACAATTCCTCCAGAACGAGATGAGACTATAACGTGACTCAAAAAAGTAGCACGGAAAGAACTTTCCACGGCACAATATCTTATCACAATCGTTATCAACCCAAAATTGTCCTCTGCTTCAAAACTTTCTCAATTTCGATAGCGCCGGTGCGGAGTGGATAACTAGAGCGACCGTCATTTTGTTTGTTCAGCCTGAGGGTAGCCATGTTAACAGATGTGGCGCGCGCAACGTCACTGTCACGCGCTCACTGTAAAAGTAGACAGTGCTGTGCGACCCTTAAATTTTCTATGGATATCGTTTAAAAAATTACGAAAACGTCCATGCAACATTATGAGAGGATATTACTAGAGGATTCAAGACATTTTATTACTGTATTTAGTTAACCAAAGTATACTTGTTCCTGAAAACTCTTCAAATTTTTAGATCGGCAACATCGTATCGTAGGCGGAGAGCGGCATCCATTTTGTTTGTTTATTTCATTTACTTTTAATTGGAAAATGTAGCTCGGGAAATGATGACGTTTATCGAGCATATCTCGACGTTTACCGAAAAATATCACCTTTAATGTTTTACAGTAAACGTCACCAGGATGGAGCGATATAGGCATTGGCATGGGTGTGTGATAATACCCCATATTTCAACATGCTTGAGAAGGGACAATCAGAATGCATTTGTTTTACAGAACAAAAATAACGTCACTACGGTGTCATTATATGTACAGAGGATACCTATCACACTTGCTTTGATAAAGGTTTTCAAATCTTAGGCTAGCATCCAAGGCCTGTCACAAATGAAATGATTTTTTAAGTCCTATCGCTTGTCGTTATGACATCTTGAATGAGACATTTTTTTCAGTTTGGTGAAAACAAAGCAATTAGTTTCTGAGTCGACAATGGTAGCCATGAAACATTAATATTTATTAGATATTAAATATTATTCAATTAATATTAAGGTAATGTGCATTTGTGTATATTTTAATAATAATGTCATAAATTGACATAAATAACTCTGTTTCATTAAGGATACTTTTTCAAATTGTTAGCAGTCGACCTACGCTGCCAAACATTTTATCTTTTAATATGAATTAGTTTTTAGGCGTGACATTTTTTATTTACATATCCACCAACCTGTTTCTAAATTTAGATAGTTTCAAAATTGTCGCTCATTTAATTAAGTTTCGATATTCAAGACCAATTCAAATTTTCCCCAAAACAGTGTTGCTTCCAGCTTCTGAAACTTTCCCGAAGAAAACTTCGCAAGTTTTTCTGGTTTCTTCTTCGATTGTGTTCTGGAAACGATATACCTGCCGCCTTGATTTGCATTTCTGGCGGGAACGCACAGCCTACACCGCGCGCTCGACAGCCGCCATGAACATGTAAAATGTAATTCCAATTTATAAGCCGTCACTGTCAGAAAACTAAGCCGCATTTGCGGGTCGAGTATTAATTTCGAGGGAATTCGCCGGAGATGGGTATTAACAACATTTATACATTTTCAAATTTATCTAATGGCGTGGAGATTTAGTTAAGAACCACGTATAAATTCTTCATACAAATACCTAGGCTGTGCGTATCATGCATTCTTACTTATACAATTTCATTACATCCAAGGGTCTTAAGTCTCGCAGCAGATGGCCTAGAATGTAAGTCAGTGATTGGAAGAAAATCTTTATCTTTGACGAGACACCGTTTTCACACAGCCAGGCTCGCCCGCGTATTCAGTCCTAAGCTGCAAGAATTTATTTGAAGTCTGCAGTAAAATGCAATCTGCTCCAAGTCGATTTAATTACGCTAAACTGGATTTAGGGGGGATACGGAGTGTTTTGCAGTGGGATTTGTTGAAGGTAATCCAACCGGTTTCTATTCAATACTTAATTCCCATTATGTTGTACCATAAGCCCGTACACTTTGACTAACACAAGATAAATTAGAAAAATATCGAAGGCGAATTGGTAGTCGGGTAATTGATTCCCTACCTTGTTAATACGCCGTTTAGTCCAAAGCGCTCCGTATACAACTTCCTCTTGTAATGGGGTTAAGCTGGAAGGCTGGAATAGGTGTCTAAATTTAATAGAAACTTACTAATTTAATGAAACATGCCTTTCTTTTAAATGAGTTGGAAAATGTATGTGCTTAGCAAATACCCCCAGATAAATGTAGCCAGCCGTTACATGATTATAGTCATGTATATTTAAGTGGTTCAGATGCGACCAAACACTCGTATTTAACCTCCAAAGGAAGGAAAATACACAACTCAAACTCATTCCCGAGATTAAATTTTAATATTGATGCGGCAAGCGTGTCTGTGGGCCTGTTACAGTTTTATATTTAACGTACATTCAACAATCTGTGGAGATGTACACCTGAAGCTAAATTGACTCAACAGTAGAGACTCCATACACTGTATCTTTATCAATGCCTATGATTCATAAAGTATTTGTGAACGTTAGGGGGAACCGAACACATCAATCTCCTTTCTATGTCGTACTCCAGCGGTAATGCTTACATAAAAACTGAAAATCTAGCAAACTAATCATTTCCTGTCTTTATCACTCTATAGCTGAGGCTGGGGATAGTCAGTGTTGATCAAGGTTATAATGTGGATCGTTCCTTTCAGCGAAAAGGGGCGCACGCAGTGATTATGATAGTTCAGGTGCGAGCGTTTGCTTAATGACATCGGTACGGGATAGTGACACCCTCAACACGTGGTACCTCGCACAAAATTAGATGTTTCGATTTGGGAGAGTCAAAGCCACGATGGGAAGAACCGAATAAAACATTATTCCTTCAACGAGGGATATCGATTCACATATTTTTAAATCCATCAGTGGTCAGTAGTCGATTTTTGAAATGACAACAGAGCATAATTCAAGAGAGAGAGAGAGAGAGAGAGAGAGAGAGAGAGAGAGAGAGAGAGAGAGAGAGAGAGACAGACAGACAGAGAGAGAGAGAGAGAGAGACAAACAGACAGATAGACAGAGACAGAGATACAGTAATACTGAGCATCGTACACCACACGGGACCTATATAGGCTCAAGGCTCAATAAAGAGTCCGGAAAATATAAGCATAAAACAACAACAATAATATATAAAGAGCATAAGAGTTTGAAAAAATAAATTTATATAAAAAAAATATGTTAACCGATTATTTCACGTTCAATATCGTTCAATGTATTCTACAACAAACTGTCGCTATTGAGACATCACAGATAAGTATTTTTCTTAAATGTAAAATTCGAATGAATATGTATATATATATATATATATATATATATATATATATATATATATATATATATATATATTCCTATATATGTGTGTGTACGTGAGCATACATACATACATACATACATACATACATACATACATACATACATACATACATACATACATACATACATACATACATACATACATACATACATACATACATACATACATGTAAACACAATGTAAACTATCAAGGGAACCGTACATCACATGGAGTGTATTTATGTAAGCAAGTTGTCATTAATAATATATCGCCTAAATAATATTCAAGATGAAGGAGCCGTTACGGGAATATCTTAATCGGCTCTGTGAAACAGTCAAGAAATGTTTCAGATGCTTAAATGAAACAAGACCAAATTGCTTGTTACAAGCGAGACAAAAACGGTATTAAATGCCTTTCTTGACGAAAAATAGCTCGTTGTCGCGCTCTGTATCCGCCCATTATCCCGGAGCCATCAAAATTTAATCTATTTAATGTGAACTGAAGATAAATATGGATTGTATCTGGAGTAATCGTGGCCAAAACAAATGAGATTCAGTACGTGGGTGATTACTTACGCCGAATTAAGTCGATGCTGAACATGCAGGACGAAAATGTAGCATGTCCAAAACACAAGTTCGCTTAGGTTCTTCTGTTAATGTTTTGTTCGCTCCGAATCTGATCAAACCGTTAAAACTTTTTTCCGGTAGATTTGCCCCGATGAAGTTACAGCACCATTAAGTATGCATCATAGGTACGGAATAGCAGTAAGGTCACAATGTCGCTGATATTTTCCGGAAAGTTAACCCGTTTCCATAGGAAATGAATAATTAATAGTTATATTTCAAAGCAAGTCATGTTAAGACACACCATGAACACGAAAAATTGGCAGACTGATACAGATAAGGTACTTTCTAGAAACCATTCCTGCATACATTGGTAATTTTTATCAGCATTAAAACTGTTTAACAATCCGATATTTTTCTTTCAATCCGCGGCACGTCCAGCCAATATAAAATCGCATCATAGATATGCATTGTATACTCGTACAGATTCACTGCCTTGAATTTTGTGTGTCGAAGAAAATAAAATTCAGTTTGAAACCTCTCTCTAATGAATCATGTATGGTTGTCGACCCCGAGGAAAAAAAAACACTCTAAAAGTACAGATTCAAGTTTTTTGAAGAGTATTAATCTTATTTTAGCAAAGACTTATAGAAGAATATATATTTTGAAGAAACACTGCGATTTAATGATGATGATGATGATGATGATGATGATGATGATGATGATGATGATGATGATGATAGAAAACAATTATGATGGCAGTGATGATGACGATTTACCGTCATCGTCGTCATCTTAATATAAATATATAATCTGTATTCTCTCTTTTCCACGTCAATGTTAAAATCTAATCGTACCTCTCCGTCATTGCATATCTGTCACACAATACTTTTTCTCATAATTCTTCTAAAGTGCGCACCATCCTAGCCTTATGCGCAGCAGAAATTGCTTATTCTGTTTTAAAAAATTAAATTTGAGTTGGAATGCGTTATAGGTTTGGAAGTGACAATAAATGTGTTTTTCTGATCGTCCTGGTAAGCGTATCGCAGCTCGTAATGACTGTCTTCTATAGAGATTTAAATCCTTTTGAACTCAAATAACAAACAATCGGAGTTTCCGACACATTTTGCATAATGACTATCTCCCGTCTTCAAAGATTTATTGTGTAGGGAATCCTATCATATCGTTAGTGTTATTTTTATTTCACGTATATGTTTGAACTGCTATTTTAACTTTTTTCATTGTTTTCCGAAGGAATTCTTGATGGCGTACTTGTTATTCCTGTTGTATTGCTGTGCAACACAAGATGCTATTTGAGAAAAAAACGTCGACAATTCTCAACGCTGCTGGAGTTAGTTAATTCACACGTCATTGCATTATATCTCGTGTATCCGCTTTCCTCAGTAAAAAGGTGATAATTAATTGAGGATACAGAGACGCCACAGCATCGGGAAATAATCTCGAGGCGATTTCTATCGATAAAAATAAAATGTTTTTGTCGATGTCTTTCGAGAATTTCGTTGCCTACCGTAAGCTTTGTTAATATACAAGATTTCGACTACATTTCTGTTGTGTTTTTTTATGTTGCTGGTGGAATTAGTGCTACGATATAATAAGAACAACGGTCGTGAATTACATGATTCACATAGATAAGTTGAGGTATTGTCGATATAATAGTGGTCTTCCCATATATACTTAAATCTGAGTTTAACAGGTGCAATTAAACCAAGCTCGCGGCTCACTTTCCTCATGTTATTGAATATAAATGACATATTTAACTGAAAGCCTTGTGGAATTGGACCGTTGAAAACCAGCCGTTATTTGAAAAAAGTCAATGGGAGATACTATTTTTTCCGTGTGGAAAATTAAAACACTATAGCTCAACCAACGAAAACGTGTCAACGTCAAATTTAAGGGATTAAATTGTACCTGCAAACTAGAAAATTATTGTCAGCAGTCTCAAATTTTGTCTCATTGGCTAGATTATCGAAACGTAATATGCAGGCTATGTGCATGTACACTGTCTCTCTTCGTATTTGTCTGTTTGTCTCTACATCTCTGCCTGTCCCCTCTTTCTCTCGCTTAAACTCTTACATAGCTCTTGTTAAGTAACAACTCTGCCTTCTCACAACAATCAGAATAAATGGGTTTTACTTTCAAGGGCAAGTGGCCGTGACCTTGGCCACTTGTTGTCATTTTTGCGATAGGCGGCAGTCGGATATATCAGTTTACACTCACGGAGGCGACGCGCGATGACCCCTTCAGGTCTACATTGAGCGTATGTATGTCTACTATGTATACGGACTGTGCTCATATGTTATTTCAGCGCCTTTGAAGGCAGACAGATTTTTCGCGAATCATTTTTTAAAATCATGCTTGGTCTGATTTTTATGTAGACCTGTTTTAAAGCCTGTAGAGTAAATAAAGTTTTCGCAGTCTTATTGTTGTGAAAATTCGAAAATAAGAATTTTCCGTCTAGAGTGAAGATCAGCCATTGTGAATTTCGAATGTCGATAAATTTAAGGTGACCAGAAACATGTTTACAGAATTACTTTCCCTTTTTCAAAGATAGAAATTTGCTGTTGAACTATATCGGTATCGACACAGTAAAGAAATTTTACGTCTTTAAACGTTCAAATACCGAGAGAAAGACCTGATAGCGACAGAGCGGTATTTCTGTCTTCCTTATTAAGGTAGAATGCGCCTCGGAGACAGATATTCGGACTCTCAAACTTCTCCAATTCTTTTCTGATATACCACTTTTGGGGTTCATTTTAAAGCTCTTGGTGTAAGAAAACTTTTCACCGGCTTAGTTTTTTCGAAAATCGAAAGTTTTATTTTTCTCCATAGAGTTAACACAGGGACAGGGATGGCGGCCATTGTGAATTTCAAATATCGGTAAATCTTGAGTTATTTATTTCTCTAGTACCAAAGTTTGCACGGTGACCCCCGCTTTTTATTCTTAATTTTGAAAGAGAATGATTGAAATATTCCTTGAGGAAATTTTGAGCAAAAGTTGTAGTCTTTCACTTCCGAGGAGCATACTACCTTAATAAAACCTTTTGTTTGTTTGCCCTCATTAAGAATTAAAAGAAAGCGAACACTTGTGGTATCGAAATTATTGTAGCATTAAAATGGCGGCTCCTGGTATGAATCCTACTGCCCCATTAGATGAAACTTGTGACTTATTTTCCGATATTTTTACTGTCTATTCAATACATTTTCCTGCTCAAAAATTCATGTCAGATACCTGAATTCAGCTTGTCACTTGTATATGTCAAGTCCAATGTTATTTTCAACAGTTGAACTCTTGTTCCTGACTAGAATTAATTTGTTGCCGGTAACATTGCACTCTTTACAAATTGCATTTCAACATAATTCAGCAAGAAGTACTCGTTTTCTGGACCAAAAATAATGAAAGTATAAAAAATTACAGAAAATCTTCTTGTAACAATATTCAATGAATAATTATTCATTTCTCCTGGCGTTCAAGATCTTTACCCTGTCATTTCTGAACCCCTACATTAGCTCTATTAGTAGTAACTTATTTTCCAGTATTTCTGTTCCGTCCTCAGAGTAGGCCCTAGGGTTTCTTGTTCTACTCCTAAAATTATGTGGAAATACTTGTCAACCTAGTCGGTATGTGCGTAAATTCAATGTTGAATTTACGAACTAAATTCATTCGTCGACAATTATGCTGCATATTTTGCCCGATGCGTTGCATTGGCAAGGCTAATACTCGAAGAAAAGAAAAATACGTTTGTCTGATAAAACAAACATTATGAAAATGTTATTGTTGCATTGCATTGCAAATTGGAAGTTAGGAAAATTTTTAGACATGCACGTGATAAGTTTAGTTAGCAACGTTGCAACGGTGGCAATGCGAGATAGAGGGTTGACGCGAGGCGCTGTTACAATCCTACATCATCATAGGGGCGTATTTTTATTTCGTTATGATTACGAAATAAGACACCTTCGGACAAACATGTCCCCACAGTAATTAGGACTGGACCATAAATAATGAATTTTGTAGCTAAACTTGGCGAATTAGTCTTTCTTTCGCATGGAATTAATCAGGAACGCGTGGCATAAGCTGGCGCACGCGTGGTCACCTAGAGCAATAAACAAGAAGTATTAGAAAGCAAACAAGCAAACAGCATTGTTGGTCCACAGCGGTCCACCGATATATAGCACCCTCCCCGCTTGCACTGGATATCTGGCAGAAATTTACGGCGAATACCTATCAACTTGGACGATATTGACTGTTAAGTTTATAGAGGGGATGTAAAATACGCGCATTAATGCATTTTAATGGAAGCCGTCACCTCGCTTTGAGCGAAAAAACAAGTCGATGTATAGGTAAGATTCGTCGTGTTTTGATCAGTGAGGCCCTAGACCGCGCTTGCCGTTATTAAGACATCGGGATAATATCATCGGAAAGCTCTGAGGGGAAGTATGAAGAAGAGAGATTTTCAATCTTACGGCATCAAAGCTTATAATATACTATTGATAAATTGTTAACGACAAATCTCCCCTAATGGGGAGACAAAACCTGTTCTCGCTGTGTTTATAACAAGTAATTTTGACATGGAGTGTAATTCAGAACGAGAACGGCTAGAATTCCCTCGGTAATCTCCCCGCCTTGAAATATGGCATTTATATAATACTAGTATAAATTGGTCTTCTACGGTGCCACAGATACTAACACCGTATTATTAACATTTCCGTATGTCGCTAAAATAAACCACGTGAAAGCGAGTTGTGTTTAATTGCTATGACATGTTTTAGGACTGGTATACGTGATGACGATGGAGAGCGCCGTGCGTGCGCTGTAATATTCTGCCGATAAACAAACGAATGCGCGGAACTCCGCTTTTGTGTTTAAAGATACATTTCTTTTCGACTGATTGTTTTTGTGGACAATTTTCGTTATCAAGGGAACCACGAAGCTCCCATGACACCGGAGAGAGAAATGAAGGACATTTCTGTTTCCTGTCATTAGCAGTGCCACAGCACATGAAATTAAAACATAGGCAGTAAGTAGTTTACACATACTTCTTACAATTGTACTAACAAAAAACATATGCAAATTGAAGAGTCACGCCCACTGGATCAGATGTGTTGTCGATTTCTAATTTGACAAACAAATAATCGAAGCGGCCCATGTGGGCTGACATTTAATGGAGCTGGCGTAGCAGAGTCTTGCAGAGCTGGTCTCGCGGAGGTGTTAATTCGAGAATAATACGTTTGCTCCTTTACCTTATGATGTAGAGCTGGTCTGACAAATGTCAAGCGCTTTAATGTACTCGGTGTTGATAAGTACTGACCATGCCTGTATTCGCGTGGCTGACCAGACCGAAACATTTCATTAGACGGATAATAGCTAGCCGTTAACTAGCCGTTAACGTGGCAAAATAAGTTTCATATACACTTCTACTTAGAATCCGAAGAGCAACAGGACACCTGTTCACAACAGTTATTCTTACACTCCCGTCTGAATAATTTCTCCATCTATTTCACCAGTTTTCCTCTCTATGCTCCCTTTAAGGATCCCCGCTGGCCCTTCTCCCATTACAAAAGCTCCTCCACTCTCCTCTTCCGGCTGCTATAGGCCCAGGTGCCTTATCCATCGCCAAACCTCCGCAAAGTCGATGCCAAATAGCTAGAGGCTTTTACTGGCACTTTTGGGGTTTGAAAAATGACCTACTATATGACTATCCGACTCAAAATGCACAATTAAAATCAAGTCACTGGTACCAACGTTATTTGCACAATTATTTGCAATATGTCGGCTTTCATGGCTCCATTGCCTTTTTTCTATCCTCTGAGCCACCTGGCCGTCACGCCCGCTTATTTTAGAAGCACAGATCCACCAGTATGTTTTTGCCTGATTAACTCATCAATAGTTTTTCAACAGCGTTGGAATACAACCCCGTCGGGAACCAGAGCGTTGACACCTTTACAGTCCGTACAAACCAATGAACAAAGTAAATCCAGGCTATTGATACTTACAGCTTTGAAGTAGCAACGATTCACCGTTGACTAGTTGCAGCAATGCAGCGCACCCATTCCTGGCTGTGTTTGTGGACTCTATGGTAGTTCATCCATTTCAGTCGAAACATTTCAATATTGATGTGTTCATCAACAATGTCGCCTAATAATATTTACAATAACATGATTGCCCTTAATGCTAATTGCATCAGCTTTGCCCCTGAGACTATACGCATGCGCACTGCCCATCATAGCCAATCAAACGAGTGTGGGGTCGACTTCAGTTCGAACATTGCCACAATTCTTAATTTTTTTACTGTATTTAATTTTTTGAAATAAAAGTTTATTTTCCTGACAGGTTTTTTCGACTAAAATCATCACGTACTTTGCAGAAGCATGCCTGATCTAGCTTATGGCGCATCGCGCCTTTTTGTATGAAGCTCTATGCAAGGCGTGAGACGGTGTTTTCGAGGCGGAATTTTAAGCTGGCATTCTATTCAAGTGATTAATAAGCGTCGTTTACATCGGATTTAATGGAGAACTAAAATTACGCTTTTACGATCACTGAATACATGTATATTGATTAAATAAAACCTAATATTTTAAAAATGGTCCAATTAATGGGAAATACCTCCCCGTGGGATCGTTCGGTGCCACTATAAATACTATTACTGTTAGCGGGAGCGTCTTCTATGGCTGACAAGCACCATCCCCAAAAGGCCGTAATACATGGCGTTTCTTGCATCCGTGCATCTTCGCCCTGATTGAAGCGCTCTGAAAGGAGCGTTAAAAACATCATAAAACTTTAAAAGCCTCTCATCAGAGACTCTTTCTAGGGCAGATTATAATGGATGCCTGTGTCTATTGGTTTTGGTGAAAGTTATAGGTTTGGTCCTAACACCGTGGTATTATTTACCATCAATCTTTGATGAAGCACTTTACAGAAGCCATCTAATTACGTCGACCATCGGGAGACTTGATGAGTATCAATATTGGAATACAATATGAAAGCTTTGACACATGCGTGCTCGTGAATTCAAAGTTGTGTAGACGTTCGCAAACGCGTTTAAGTAGTTTCCCCACTGCCTGGTTGTAACCGCAGATATCATCTGCCATTTGTGTGACCGAAGTTTCGGCGATTTATTACGAACTGCCTGCAGTCTCGATTCCTTCATGATAGTGAGTGCTACGATCGCGCACAGACAAGCCTGTCCACTTGTCTGTGGATCGAGGAATCGGTGTCTTTGGAACGCGAGAGCACAAGTTATCCCGACAACGGGGATAACAGAGACAAAATTTTTATATAATAGGCTCAGAACGAATCAAACACATATACCCTGTGTTGTAGTGTACATGAGATAAGAAAGAGAGAAACGTGTATAGCATAGGTGACTGGTAGACAAAGTAGTTGACAGATGTCAAGACACGTTAACAGAAGACAGATAGCCGTTCAGTCATATAAAATTGTGGGACAGATAGAAACACATGGACGTAGTAAGATGAAAGCGGAGATATAAAAACATAGGCAGAAAGGTGCTTGGCTTCGGACGTATCGTCGAGTGTAGACAAGTTTTGCAAAATATGGAAAGTGAACATTCGCTGTAAATTATTGAACAAAGTATGCAGCCTATAGATATCAAGAAAATGTTAAGCATTCGCTGTTAGTAAAATTTCACGTTGAGTTTGATCGGGGACCAGGAAGAAAACACGTGTAACTTTCCGAGATATTGGATAAACTTAATCGAATACTCACTCGATCCCTGATTCTCTGTGTCTTGAACGTTATCAAACCTCCTGCAAGGTACACCTCTTTCACTGATATGGTATCGCATGAGCGAAGGCTGCCAAGCCAAGTAATGGAGACGATCCCGACCTTTCGCCCGTGTTAGCTTTTGAAAACGTCATCCCTATATGCTACTAAGTGCCTTCACCAATGGCTAGCTCTCCAAAATTTATTACTAAGTCAACAAGGAAAACATGATGAACAGCTTTGAAGTGACTAAAGAGAGCACGTCGTGAGATTCAATTGATTAACAGCACTGTAACTGCATATCACCTTTATGAAAATTCTACTGTAAGGCCTATCTGAGTTTGGTCTGTAATCGTATATAGTCTTTGTGACTTTTTATCATCAGTCTTAAAGGTTACAAGTGAGTGGACTTTATCGCCATTGTATCATGAAAGTTATAATTTCTGATTTATATTTTAAAGGGCAGTTCACCAAGGTTGATTTTTACATATGTTCTAGCTTTGTAGTCGCTTTTTCGGAAAAAAAACCAAAAACATTTTCGCCGTTTATAACTCGCGCGATATTTTGCAAAAACGGATTAAAATAGTGGAGGAAGTTGCAGTTTAGGTCTTCACAAACTTAATGTATTTTGAATCATGGAAAAAAGCTCCAAGCTTGATGTTTTCATCAAGGGACCATCTTCCGACGGGTATGGCATTGCCATCAACCCAGGATGTGCGTATTTGCTATTGTTTATGTTAACAAACGAAAGTTGTTTAAAAATTAACAATTAAGTATATATTATACATCATTAGGAAATGATATCGACAAGATATCACATTCGTCATTTCGTTGCATGTAAACTGTCTCAATGTGACTTTTAAAAGCTTCATTACTATGACTCTTCCTGTATACTCTCCAGTATTCTGTTCATTTTGCAAAATTTATTTTCTTCTTCTGCTTCCAAAACCATGCCGAAGCACCTTGTGTGTGAAATTTGTTAAGCGTGAAACAGCCTGCATGTGTGTAATTAAATACAATGTTTTTGTTGAAACTGAATTTAAGTCTGGACAATAACTCCTTTGTCAACATTGACGTCACATAATACGCAATGCAGTGTTTTGGCAAGACTTTTTGTTAGTATTTCAACATACGTAAGGGAGAAGAGTAGTAAAAATGCACATATTTCATGGAGCAAAAATTAATGAAAAATATTATTAGAAGTTACAGAGAGATCAGTTTACCGAAAGTGGGATGTGTCAAAACGACGAACTATGTTATGATGTTTATAAAATATGTCAACATAGAACCCTAGAAAAGGGTCTGGGCACAGCCCCTTCACACTCGTGGGACTGTGCTGTGGTCTAGGATATCAATACGCAACGCCTAGTCTTCAGCAAACAGACGATCATGAACAATTACTGATTATTCATAGTATGTTTTTGAAACTCTAATAACACTTCGTACGTTTTGACCTATTATGCTGTGTAATTACCGTGATGCATAACCTTTGACCTCATGACCGTAAATACTTCCGGCTTGCAACCATGCGATGGTCTGCACCGAAATTAAGTCTTATTGGCCGGTCTTTGTTTTCTAAGTTCTTTCGCAAGTTAACCGTGAACCTGGCCCAACAACTGTCACCACGCTAAGGTGCATTTTTTATTCGATTTGATTTAATGTGGACACTGGCTACTTGAAGATGACGTCAACATATATATTTATGCATCTTCAAAGACCCGGTTCCACTAGTATTTAACCCTCTAACACAGCATTGTCATCTGCCTAGCCCTAGTCTTGCATATTTGCCCGTTAGGAGCTGGCAAGCTCTGTTCCGCTTCGGCCACATTGAAGATTCATATCGAGTACTGAACACGATGATCAAGGCAGCGATCTATCACAGTAGAGTTTGCTTTTTAGGATGTAATCGAACCTCTTGTCACGAAATCTTGCTTTATAGGAAGACGTTCTCCTATTTACTGAAAGCAAACCTCTCTGGTTAATCTTTTTTAAGTACAGTTGTATAACTGCCACGGAACGATTGGTGAATTATATGTGGCCAGCCCGCCTAATATGACGATTGCTCTAACGTACAACCCATTTCAATCCACTGGTCAAAATAATGCGTTTCTTTTTTTTCAAGAATAAATCTACCAGTTTTAATCTTTGTTGGCATCATATGTTATCATGTACGTGCGGCTCAAATTCGTGTAAAATCTGACAACGCGTATCTGCTAGCAAACGCATTCCAGTTGGGAAATACATAAATCGTTCGCCGTATAAATGTGAGCCCGACGTATTACACTTTCAAGCTTACATAATATGTTACAATACCACGCACTCCATCAATTATGTTTTGCGTATGCCCGAAAGCTCCGGGCGCTTCATTCTCAGAATATATTGTAGTTTGTTTTCATCTACTTTTAATCGTTGTAAACTGTCTTTGAAATACTAGAGTGTCTTCAAGAAAATGAAAACCTTTTAATTTGATCCAATCTCTGCATCTTCACAGACTTTACCCTTCATCATTTTGTTGGGTAAAGTGGGTTAGAAAATTATGTTGAAAGATTATTGGTACTTTCTACCGCGTCATGAGTCTCTCTTATAATTTTGTCCATGGCTGGTGAAAGGGACAGTGGAGGAGATAATGAAATTTGAAGTTGTGAGACTCAAAAACGCGACACGAGAGAGTAGGTTTTGCCTGCAACCATACAGCGTACACACCAGTTCTAAGTACAGCAACCGAGAAACTCTACACCAAACTATGCATAGAGCGATTAGTTGATTTCCATTCATCTGAGTACAGGACACTCCGGCCGGCGGCGATACCCAACGCATATCATCACTTTGCTAATTAAAGGGATTAATATTTCATCCAGATTGACGTGTTTTAATGGCGAAGAAGCGGGAACAATTTGTTAGAGGTTGATCTCCGAAAACTTCAGATCATAATGGACTGAAAGAGAAAACCGGGTTAAATATCAGGCTCAATTTTCTCCAGTTGACGCCGATGGTTTATATCTCTCTGCTCCAGTGTGGTTTTGCAGGGAACGGACAGCCGCACTTTGCTACTCAAACACCTGCGCGATAGGGAAGGTTTGCCAGATTGCGTCCGATATAAAACGCGCGTAAATACAAAAGGAATCTTAGACAAATACAAGGTCCTCCGAGGAACCTTATCACTACATATCTGGTGAACATTTATCATTCTCTGTAAATTCCATCTATACCTGTGCGAGGTCAGAATTGTCGCGTTTTACTATGTAACGTCGTTTTTCCTAAAATTGCCGTGAAATTTCCTTGACGTATGTCCATACAATTGCGTGTTTATTCAATGCGACAATTTTAATAGGATTTTTAAACACACAACAACGTAAACAAGTATAAGTGAGTATGCACGAGAGACACTCATGTTTGTAAATGGCAGTTTGGATAAACCCAAGGGTCTGCAGATAAAGAAGAAATCTTCTTTTATCTTTGTCTACCATGCACGGTTTTATGCCTCCTCTTTGATGGCAGTAATTTATTTCTTTTCAGTGTACCAAAACAGAATATTTCTCACATTCATGTTTCAAAATTTACCTTTTATCAAGATTCAGTTATGGCGCTGGAGCAATGATCTACCTGATAATATTTGCACCGAGGCCATAACAACAAAAACATTAATCCGTTCCTGTAGTGGAAAATTTAAATTATATAGTTTATATTTGAAGCTCAATAAGCTGTATCTTTCGGCTATTTTTTCAGAATGTTTGTATTGTGGTTTCCCTACACTTTCTGCATTGAATCCTTAAACTGTAATTCAATGCCAAGTATTTAGCATATCAACACAACCTGTATGAGTATAATCTACATTCTTTTTGTTGAAAATTGTATTCAAGTCCGGAGTAGAATAAATTTATAAACAATAAACAATGATCACTACACACATACAAACTGTGTTGACAAAAGGAATACTCGAAATTCGGCATGACAAACGGATTAGGATCAGACACGGTAGCTGATATACAGAACAGAATACTTGCCACAAGCTTCTGTCCCTTTAACCCAAACATGTTTATAATTCTGCATCTGTTTCGCCTGATGCATCTACCAACTCCCATCAGACCCTTCCGCATACATTTGATGAGGCATATTCAAACAAAACCTTTAAAAATTGTCGGTATCTGTTGTCAAAAGTGACAAAGTTGTCGATTTCTGATGCTAGTCTCTATCTTTTATAATTAAAAAGGTGGTTGAAACAAATCGAAAGATTAGTCAACAAAACTTAGCTTAAGAACCTCTCAAAACAGCATGCACGAAGAAAAAAAATCAATTGAAATATAATGTTTATTGAAAGTCAATGTTAAGGTAGAATGCGCCTAGCGGACACACTGACTGTCAAATTTTTACAATACTTTGCTGGTTTACCACTTGTGAGCGCTTATTTTGAACTTCATGGAGTAAACAATGTTTTCATCGCCTTGGTAGACGTAGTTGTTGAAAGTCACAAATTTAATTTTGGCCGTAGCGGCCATTTTGAATTTCAAATTTCGGTAAATATTACAAATTAGGTAATTTGTTTCTCTGTTACCAAATTTTGCACGGCGAACCCTGATTTTTTATTGTTGATCTTGAGGATCTTCTAATCAATACTCTGATTTAAGATGATGATATTGTTGTTGCTACTTTTTACCTTCTAATGTAAAGCGCATTAAGATATTTTATAATGTAATGCGTAAGTTAATATCCAGGAAAGTTTACGCAAAAGTTTAAATCTTTCAATTCGAGGCGCGTAAGCTCACTACGTCAATGTAAAGATACACTCCTCGAAACATTTACTCAAAATTTCCTCCATCAAACGTTAAAGTACTATCTTAAATATTCAACAATAAATATCAGAGGTTTTGGAATATGAAATTTGGATAAGGGACACAAATTACCTAAAATAGACCAATATGTACGATTCGAAATGGACGCTATGTCTTAGCTTCAAGGGGCGAAATTGAATTTTGGATTTTCACAAAATCAAGACAGCGAAAAGTTCATTTACTGAACAAGCTTCATACCAAGGCCTACTCAGCGAAATGCAGACATCGACAAACTGTTTAGCGATGTTATGCGTGAAAGCGAGGAGGGGTCGTCGGTTGCCAGGGGCCCCTACGACCGATGTAAACACTGTATCTATAGGGTACGTTGGCGATTGATTGAAGTTAAAACATGTTTGTTAACAATGAATATCGTAAAATTTAAATGTTGCAGCTATGTTGACGTGATGCATCTGGATATCATGCATGAAATACATTGTTTGTAAACAAGAAAGTCGCACACGCGCAGTTTCGACGACCCTCTCTCCCTTTAAACATACACGCGTCTTACAATTCGTCGACAATATTTTGTACACAGTCCGTAGCGAGGGGATAATTATAATTTTTAACATGTAAAAACATCAATAATCAACTTTGCCTGTGAACTTTCACTGTTCATGCACTTCAAGCAAAGACAACATCGTTGCTATTATGTAATAAGCTTATGTCTAGAGGTCATTCCGTCACCTTTCGCCTACTACACTTAGCACCTTTCGACAAAACGATAAAATGATAATAATATTGACGTATATAATGACGTAATGCTGTAGAAGGTCTGATCATGCATGATATCCATATGTGTTTGGGATGATATAACAATTCAATATCTGTTGTATGCATATTACCACTGTATATATATATATATCAACGAATACAGGGAATAAAATATATCCTTAGGAATTAGCTTTACCAACAAGTCTTTCTGATCGACCATTTTGAGGCATTTTGAACCCTCTGAATAAGAAAAACTTACACCTTGTTAGTTTTTTGAAAGTCGAACATTTTATTTTTCGCCATAGAGTAAACACAGGGATGACGGCCATTTTGAATTTCAAATATCACTAAATTTTGGGTGATTTGTTTCTCTAGTAAAGGAATTTGCACGATGACCCCGATTTTTATTCTTGATGTTGAAAAAGAGTGGTTAAAAGGTTCCTTGAGGAAAGTTTGAGCAAACGTCTAAGTCTTTCACTTTCGAGGCGCATACTACCTTAAAGTAAGCTTTCAACAACAACGCACACTTGTACAAGCTGTGTTAACAAATTGAAAACGAGCCATTTTAACGTGATATTTTCGGAAGTGGAACAGGAAAATGTATTTTACAAATAAATAAAAAATACCTAGAATTAAAATCAAACGTTATATCTAAAAAAGCGTTTACAAATATCTGGTTTTTCCTTCTGGTAGGAAATGTATGACGTATTTAGCATGCATACGCCTTTGGTGTGACGTTAATTCGTTTACATTTATCAAATATTACTGACTAAAAAATCTCAACCTTCGCGCGGTCTGAAATTTTACACCGTAGATATTGATAAAGTTGGTCGAAACTATAAAACTATATTACTTAGTGGTAAAATCGCAACGTTAATGGACATTATCCCCGCTGGCATGCATGCAAAATTAGAAAATCGGCGAAATGGGATCTGTTCTTTCAACAGAGTGTTATGTTAGAACTTTGTCGTTTAAGATCGGTGACAGCTAAAACCATCGTAATCATCATAAACGCATGTTTGCAATCTGGCGTTTCTTTCAAACGTCTCACTCTGTCTTTCCATGATTTTCTGCAACTCTCTCTCTCTCTCTCTCTCTCTCTCTCTCTCTCTCTCTCTCTCTCTCTCTCTCTCTCTCTCTCTCTCTTCTCTCTCTCTCTCTCTCTCTCTCTCTCTCTCTCTCTCTCTCTCTCTCTCTCTCTCTCTCTCTCTGAGTTTGCAGTAAGTTTATTGGTACAAAAGATTACTGTGAACAATGCCGTTTTCTTTCCTCTATGCTCGAGTGCTGATATACAGCGACTAACTTTACCAACATTCGAGGCATATTTTAGGCCTGGTACATCTATTTCGCACGCTACCAGCGTTAAATGGGGTGTCGGCAGGTGCGTCAACACATACCAACGTTTGGAAAAACCTGTGTTTTATACCGTATTGGTTCTGAAAGTACATTAGACGCGTCTGTGAAATGATTAATTAAGCCTATAATTCATTGGATGTGCAAAATTTGGCAACATTGCCCCACGTTTGCACGATTTCCATGACAAGCGGAAAATATTCTGGATCAGCACGTTTTAATTTGAAGAGGGTACATTTGGATACCAGAAATACGCACGGATTATTTTGCTTTGTGTATATTCTACAAACTGTACAGTCATACAGGTTGAACATTTTCAAACTGGTTGAATCTTTTATCAATCTAACAAAAAGAAAGCCGAAGATGGGAAAAAATGCCAGTTCAAATTTATTGAGGAAAACTTTCGGTTTAATTTATTGGACTCGTGACTTGAGTCGACAAGGAATCCTTTGACCGCGAACATAACATGTAATTTGTTGAACACGACCACACTTTCGGTGTGTTCTGTGGGTGTGTCAATGTCGTTAAACAGCGTATGTGCCATCTCTCTGTCTCCAGGGACCATAGAGGGGTCGGTGATATGAATGCCGTTGTCTTCAGCAGAAAGGGGATTGGCGTTACCTTGAGAACGTGTGGTCAAAAACCGGACAAAATATCTTGAGTTATGACTAGCCTTGTTGATTTCACATAACGAAGCAACGTTGAAAGGGAGTTATAAAAATTTGCATATTAAACACAAAATAAATATAATATTGGACAGCGAAATTGAAATTCTATAGGGTTATTTTGACACCCAATCGGAGATCTAATGAAGCATGCCTGACGGTGTTCTAGTCACGTGATTATTTCAGAGTATCAACCGTTCTAATTGGGTACACAAACATCAAAATATTCTGGCTTACTTTTTCCTTGTCATTATTTCACGATAAAATCAACAACCAAGAATTCATCCATCAAACTGACACGCTGTAAATCGCATAATGTAATCACTTTCTAAAAAACAGACGCAAAAATTACGGTAACTGTGCAATAATTTTGTCCTTTTACTTTCTTCAGGGGCGGACAAAAAAAATGTTTGCACACGAACTAGACCGTGTACTATTTTTCCAGGCTGACAACAAAACTGGCATCATTCACTTTTGCTGGAAATTGAGTCATACTAAATAAATGTTTGTATGCTAGACATGGCTAATCTGTTGTAAATTGAACAGCTTTCACAGATCGTTTCTTCTAAAAGTCCTCCTATTTATAATTCTAACGGTACATTTTGAAAATATTGGCTAAACGATGGAGCACCCGTACCAATCAAGCTAATGTTGCTCCACCTACGTAATTCTAAACTAAATGCTCATTAGACAAATTAATTGCACGGCGTTTGTGTGAAAGCGATCAACAGGGATCACGCGTCCACACAGAACAAGTATTTAACATTTGAGAACGTAATGAGCGTTCTCCCTCAATGGTTGCGTGTAAAAACGTCGATCGTGAACAATGGTTGTCAAATACTGCTATAGGTAAAGTGACCGCCGAACACGTAATTCAACAAAACCGCATACAGGGGCGATAACAGTTAATAGTACATAATTCGTTTTGTTTGATGACACCAGAGTAATTGAGATATGTATGGAAGGAACATATAAATTGGGATCATATTAAAACAGTCACTGTCACGCTTGATTATCTATGTGTAGAAGATGTAATATGAAATGCAGAAAGTTTTAAAAAACAAGATGCACCATGACTGTTAATATGTGTGTAAGGCATTAAAGACAATGACACAATATTCATAATATGTAGTATTCTCCATGACCCTGCTCCCTCCCCCTCCCTTCTCTCTCCCTCCCTCCCTCCCTCCCTCCCCTCCCCCCTCTCCTCTCTCTCTCTCTCTCTCTCTCTCTCTCTCTCTCTCTCTCTCCTCCACTAACAAATTCAAATTCAACAAAACGCTTAGGATTTTCGATTTCATGATCTACTCTCAGAAATCCGCATAGCTGATACTACGGCTATTGTTACTATGGTGATTAGTGTCAATGACAATAGGTGTTTGCTAAAGCAGCTTATAGTTAGTTAGTACTTATTTGTGTGTGTAAATACCATACACTGCGGCGTAATTTCTGTTCCAGTCTTGTATGTGGGGCAGGCATGAAGAATGTTCTCATTTTACCTGACTACTCTTGTATAGTCTGAAAATGCTAATAAATATCGACTTTTATTTACGTATAACATAATACACAATGCCTGAATACATCTCATTTTACTTCAATGCGTTTTACAACAGGCGAAATTTTATTTATTTCGAAAGATTTGAAAACGTGTCCAGCTAACTGAGATCTTCACTAGATAAGAATGTAAGATTTTGAGAATTTGAAAATATGTTGTCAAGGCGCATTCTACCCTGAACAGTTATTTTTTGCAGGATGGGAACTTCGTAACTATGGTATTAATCCATCTGACTATTAAAATATCGCGTGAATTATTTATCCGATTGATAGTTCTCTCATTACATTCCGCTAGCCAAATAATTACACTTACGATGACAAAATGGCTAAATGTAAATAATTACCATGACTGTATACGTTTTATGATTACCGATCACCGTCTCCTTGAGAACTAGCAGAGATGTGACACCGGACGGGCGTTTCTCGTTTAAGTTGCTTTGTGTGGTTTCATTACCACAAGAATTTTCGCATATTCACCGTTCAGATGGCTGGGACGTTTAAATATCGACTTGAAATTATCGGTGGCATCAAGCTAGACAGAGGTGCAGCTCCATTTAAACACCCTTCATATCAGAGTTGACATTACCACAATTGTTACTTTACTTACTCAATATATACTTGATCCGATACCGTTATTCTCGACTGTGGGTATAAGTGTAAAATTAATATGTATGTAAGGCCTGCTTTGAATAGGTGTTTATTAATGACAGCTACCAGTCTCGGACAAGCTTGGAAGCCATTGATAATTGTTGCAACTTAATTTTTCCGCTGTTAAGTAGTGAACAGCGGAACATGTGAAAAGTTTAAATATAGAACTGCACGCTGCAATTTTGTAAATTCGTAGATATATCATTCTTATTCAGAGAAACGGGAGATACCCACGCAGCGCAATTAAAATTAAAAGGAGAAATGAAAACTGCTCAATTTCCCAAATTACAGAGAAATGTATACAATTAACAGCACCATAATTAATGAAATTCAACATTTGAATTACTTTGAAATACATTTTGTACATTCAAGCGACCAGGCATCACTTAGCGAAATTAAATTTCGCCCACTCGGTGATACAGTAGTTAATTTATAGTGTTTGCAAGGAAGCGTCCTGAAGTTCCTGGGTAAATTTAATGTTTCCCTGTACTTGCAGACGAATTTTTGAGTATCTACACAGGTGACTTTGTGTGAAACTTAGCGAAACGCAGCACGATGCAGGCGCGAAATAAATATCTTTTACTTTTTCATCATTTTAATAGGTAACTTAGCCATTGTCATTTGCTACACAGACAGGTGCTCAATTCGATGACTTTTCACCGCAATGTATTCTCTTCATCTGAAGATGATGAGCAACTGTCGAGACGCCTGATTGTACTTTTTGATGGTCCAAGAGATATCCACACATTTGACCGAGTTGGTCGCTGTTTTACCGCTGTATTGTAGTTTTCACTCGATAAAACGGGATGATTTTGGCTCTCTCATCTGCCCATTTCCTCCATACAAAAACAGCGATGTTCCAACGATGCATCTCACCTACGGATGCTAAGCATGATGTTTACATTTATTATATAATGCGCTTAACATAAATATGCATTGATTTGCATTTATACCGCATGCTTGCAAAAACACACAAACTTTTGCAAATTTCCCCTGGGCAAACACTAAAATCAGAGTTATCGAAGAGATCGCATCATCTCTACGGTCGGATTCTGTTCGATGCAGGTATCATTTGTAGATGTATACTGCAAGAGCATCTCATTCGGAGAAATGATCTTTAATCTAATCACATGACAGTAGTCTGTTTTTCAAATATAACTGCCCCTTGATGTTACTTTATAAGGAATCGACCATTAGATCCTTGGAGAGGTGGTTTAAATATTGACATGCATTTTTTTACTTTCAATGATCTGGCGATTTAGTTTCTATCTTTGCATTGCACGCACACTCCACAGTACTTTACCTTCTTTTCGGAAGATTATCGTGTCAACTTATTTTTGGTGCAATGTTTTAGTAATTTTCGCTTTGCACATTTCCGTCCGTTGTTGACAACCCTCTTAAAGTTGAATGGTCGATCCCTTTTTTGACAAACGAACTGGTAAATGGTGGTAAATGGTGGGTGTGGCATAGAACAACTGAGCATATTATATTATATATATATATATATATATATATATATATATATATATATATATATATATATATATATAATATATATAATATATATATATATATATATATATATATACACTGAGGATCTAGGAACTTGTAGTTGTCACTCTACAGGCCGTTTCATGCGCTAAGCAATCATCAGGAGTGAGGATTTGGCGCATAGGACTGTTTATATTGTGTAGCAGATGGGTATGCACCCGCCAAATCCTCACCCCTTAAGATTCTTAGCGCATGAAACAGCCTGTATAGTGACAACTACAATTTCCTAGATTCTCAGTATTACCGCCCTGCAGAATTGAATATATATATATATATATATATATATATATATATATATATATATATATATATATATATATATATATATATATTGAATATATGTATATATGTATGTATCAATATGAAACATCGATGGTCTTTCCACAACTAGCTGAGATGTAAACCTCAATTGCAATTGGAAGGACCAGGTTGCAGAGTGCACTGAAGCGCTTTACTGGAAATACAGTCTGTAAAAGTTTGAATCTTGTTCCCTGGAGTGTCAGAGACGCGAGAGTAGAATCTAAGACTCACTCCGCCAGACATTCTCTTGTTTGCTTTGTCTGCGTTTTATAACTTAAATGATATGCACATTCAATGATTATTTGCATACTATGAAGATAAATGCATACGTCATCATATAATGCATTGGCTACCATGCGGAACAGAATCGCCTGATCTGCCACTGTGTCAACATCGCCACGATTTTATAGTTTTAATATTGCCTTATGCGAAGTCGAGTGTTGCCGGGGAAGTGACAGGTAACAGGTGAATGACTGCAGGGCCAGATGTTCCGTAAAATACGAAACGTCATAAATATGGAGTACTCTGTAATATCATGGAGGTACAGCCAATATACTATCGACACAGCAGTACGACATTGATCCCGTTTTTACACTGTCAACAGCCCGCTTTATCCGAACTTTTGCTCATTTTGTAAAGTTTTTGACCTCTTATCTTAAAATTATTATTCATTGTAGCATATCGGACCAAGATTCAGTTGTCACCAATGATATTGCATCGTACAGCATTAGGTTGTGTTGACAAGCTCTAAAACTAGTCATTTGGACATATTTTTTAGTACAACAAAAACGATATTCTACAGACAGGACAAAAATACTTGAAAATGCATCAAAAGTTACAGCAAGTGGATGAGTCATATGCCCATATTTAAAACAGACTTGATAGTAGAACGGGGTGAGAAGTGGTTGCGTCTTTGCGCCGCTTTTTTAAGTTGTTGAGAGTAACACACTTCACACATTCGCTTGACGTGTTACTTTGGTTTGACTAATTATCACTGCCTGTGTGACTCTTAAACGGTCGACGCCATGCAAGGAAAGGAACTCGAGAAGTAGTAAATTTTCCATCGAGTTAATGAGAGAGAGAGAGAGAGAGAGAGAGAGAGAGAGAGCGAGAGAGAGAGAGAGAGAGAGAGAGAGAGGAGAGAGAGAGAGAGAGAGAGAGAGAGAGGGGGGGGGGGGAGGAGAGAGGGAGAGAGAGAGAGAGAGAGAGAGAGAGAGAGAGAGCACTTTTAATATAACGTGGTCGATATAACATCTGTCGCCGCTCAAAATGTGTTTACTTTGAAAAATTTACTCTGAATGGCCATATTTCAGACTTCTCATCAGTACGAACAAATCAATTTATCTCAGAACTTGCATCAGATCTTCAACAAGTTAGGAACTACAGAAGATTGTGAGCCAGGAAAACCAATGATTCAAATAGATTATTTGATTATTTTCGAGAAATCGAATAGCAGGAAATGATCCCACATACTTGAAAAGTGCCCCAGTATTTGCAGCTGTAGACAATAGTTCAAAAGCTGCTTGGTAGAATGGATGTTTCTGAGTTTCCTATTCCTAATTTCACATTTTGCTCCATTTAACGCACTCCGCGCGTTTATGGTTATTTTTAATTTCTCATTCTGTATTCCTTGATGACGTACTCGAGTAATAAAAATATTACTTTTAATAAACTCGCTGCGAGATTTTGGAATATGAGAAAGTTTAAAACTGTGTGCAGTAGATTCGTGCTGCCATGTACATGTAAAGGGTTAGTGATGCTGCCAGCGTGATGATATATTGTATCATAGATTTACACTTCGGAGTATCAAGATCCCACGTCATTAACACTATGGTGTTAAGATTAATCGTTGCTGTACTTATCACTAATTATTTGTGAAGAATTTTTATAACGAATCGGGCAGAGTGAGAATTTCAACATTGTCTGGTCCTTGAATTAACATGCTTGAGTCTGATTTTCTTCGCGCCGTTCTAACAAGCCGTGATATATGTCATGATGTCTTTTTCAAGGGTTTCTCGTTTGCTATGCCGGTTATCGGAAAGGTACCGTGTCATCAGAACAGGTTGGATATCTTGACGCTGAACGTTACATCAGAAAAAATACGCCAGACCAACTTTTGTGGTGTACAAACAGGAATAGTAAAAGAATTGTCATTCCTCTGAAACTTTAAATTTTCGATCTGTCCATTTCTCGCGAGGTTTTTAACAGATACCTCTTTTTATGAAATAAAGGGTGATTTTTGAAACAAAACTGTGAAAAACTGTGATGGTTGGTATTTACTTAACGACAGTTTTTACCCATGGGAAGTATGAGATAAATATGAAAGAATTTGTAAAGCTGCGCAACCAAGTACATTTGCTTCTTGAGACAAAAGCTCTGTTAGGGACAGGGCAGAAATTACCTAGGGAGGCGGTCGCCACGGTCATGAAATTTCACGCATGCGTTTTGGAAGAGGGTCACCATTTTTTGCGCAACTATCGGTCGAAAATACTACTACTACTACCACTACCTGCCATAAAAGTGATTATTTGTAAAGGTTAAGGGTATAATTCTTTGAAAGGTCAATGGTCACATAAGAAGTTCTAGGTCAATGAAGATATTATTGATATGAACTGTGACACGTTGGGGATGGTCACTGCATGACAATTGGGGAGAGTCACTATTTTTCATGCCAACACCTTTGAAGGGTCACTACTTTGTGAAGCGTCATGTTAAAAACAACCGGCCCTCCCACCGTAATTTCTTTCCGGTTCCTTAGCTGTAACTTTGGTGTAGGCCTACTTTTCATCACATTTGTTTTGTTCGCAAAATACACTTTCTTGAGACACTCTCAAAATCACACCGAAGTGCTATGCTATGCCATGCTTTCAACCGATTGACAAACTGTCGGTGTTTGTTTATTTCCCAATATTTTATCGACAACGACATTATAGCCTTGACCAGAATTCATCTGCAAAAATAATTTTGCACATTTTACTCAATGCGTTGCGTTTACGACGCTTATATACTATGTACTAGATCTAAATAGTTCAGGGACAAACAGGCGAAATGTATTCACTTGAACGTTTCTGGAACAATTGCCATGGAAATAACATCAAAAGGTAGATCTATTATCCCTCTAATATGTTCTATACCACAGCAGGACTGTGTCTGTAAAACAGTCCCTCAACCTTGGAAACTGTGTCCAAAGTTTTATTTGCAAAGTCTTAGATACATATTGACCAGTATGGAAGAATTGTTTTACATTTCAGTCTGATGGACAAAGTTAGGGATCAAGTCGAGTTTCTATGACTGCACTACTTTACTGTATTTCTCACTCTACAAGGTCTTCCACATCATCATATCACGACTCAAACCTTTGAGTACCACACTTGACCATATTTTCATGTTGCAAAGTGGAAAACACCATCAAATTATTACTCCATTCGTTACTGGTCGGGTAGAGTAACACGCCAGTGTAAGAAGTAGCCGGAAGATGACTTCAACACGACCTGTGTATGTCTGCTGTGCACTGAAATGAATTTCAGTCTGGACACTAATTCAATCAGAAACAATAGTATATACATTTACACACTTTGTTGACATGTTGAGTAAATTGTCTGTTTCAGCGTGCTGTAGGGAGAAAGCAAGAAACTGTGGTTGATACATTGAATAAAAGTATCGAAAAAGATTATCCATTGCAATTTCTGTCCCTGCCACAAGATCTACTTATTGTTTTCATATGTAAAATCAGTGGCGTTCATGCTATTTTAGATGTTTTCGAAACAAAAGTAATGAAATGCAATAAAATGAATCCAGAATTTATTTAATTATTATTGACATCAGGGTCATTTAATGAAACAACAAAGCTATTCATTCATTTTTTCATAATTGAACAACTTACCAGACTGTGGATCCTGAAACTGTAAAGAAATTAGGAACCAAAATATTTTCAGATCGCACCCCCTATAGCTCAGTGAAATCCGTTCAAGTCCCCCTCTACTACATATAGAACTTCCGAATCCCCCTTAACTTCCCTCAGCCCCCCAGTATTTGTGAATGCAGCATAACAAGGCTCCGGAACGAAAAAAACAGACGCCCACACACACACCATGGGAATTTCTTTCGCACAGTGATAAAGAGTACAATAACACATGCTAATGACGAGAAAGAAAATATTTCTTTCATGTCATTTGTATATCGTAGACACGGTACAGGCGATCAGGCAATGTTTTTGAATTAACAGCAATGTGTGGTCAAGTGATGAGATGTTGTCATGAAAGTGTTAAGTATAGTGTTAAGAAATATCACGCATGTCAAAAGAAGAATGAAGTTTGTACTTTTCTCCGTGCTTTTTCCAGGTTGCGTGCTGAGCAAAACAATGAAATTTCGAGTTCCCGTCCGGTTACCTTAAACATTCCCTTCCTGCTCTATGGCACGGTCAGAGCATTCCCTTCCAGCTGTGAAGAAACTGCTTGCGAACAACTTTTTTAAAAGCTTTGTATGGTTGGCGCTAGCACACGCGTTATTATATTTCATGTGGCGATATCAGTGAGACAAGAGTAAATGGTTTACACCCAGGGAAGAAGAAAAGGGAGACGAACAGGGAGGATGATTGGTTAGACGACAAACACTGAAATTTGGTTTCTCCCAAGTAGGAAACCTCGCCCAAAATAAGTATGTTAGGTAGGAAGCAATCCGTGGGACGGGTAGAATTGACCTCTTGAAACCAATCGATATCTGCATCACTGTTAAAGGGGGGTGGTCGTCGGAACTGCGCGTGTGCGACGTTCTTGTTTATAAACAATGTATTTCATGCATGATATCTATATGCATCACTTCAACATAGCTGCAAATTATAAAGTTTACGATATTCATTGTTAACAAGCATGTTTCAACTTTCATCAATCGCAAACGTACCCTAGATACAGTATTTACATCGGTCGTAGGGGTCCCTGGCAACCTTTGAGCAGAGTTCCGACGACCTCCCCCCCCTTTCAGTTTAAAATATTTTCGTGGCGGTACATCGATTTAGCAAAATAGTGAAAAGTAGAATTGACAATTAAAACAATTTTGAGCAGCTTGATTTGAAGCAGCCATGACCAGTATTATGTTTTGTCCAAATCTCATTAACTTTAATCTAACCACCCATCGAGGATCTGACGTAAAAGTATACGTCATGGAATTAGATAAATTATATTCTTATAATTAATGTATACATGATGCAAGGCCACTGAGTCTGAGGCCTGAAAAAACAAATGCAGGACCTTGGAATTTTCTATGAAAGATAGCAGTCCACCCTTGCTAGTTCGTCGGATGATCGCATCATATTTACATTCCATTAACTTCCATTCATAGTAATTTACAACAGTCCCTCCTGTGGTTTCATGTTGTCCAATTATATGCCAATCAGCTGTTTGAACCATGTGAAAACCGTTGAAATGTTCAAGGGGTGTCTTTTGAAATTTACAAATTTGAAGCGCGGAGTACACACACGGTGCTGCATCCATCCTGGATAATATTAGTAAAATCTCCGCAAGTCCTGTGATAACTATGGTGGACAAAATGAAACACAAGTGGGTAATATCTCTTTAAGTAAAAAACACCAGATAATCACTCGACCAGTTAATATCTTTCTGTCTATATCTGTTTGTATCCTTGAACTTTTAAAGATACAAGTATATATTTTTTCAAGCTTCAGTAATCGTAACGTTGACAATATTTCTTTTTGCTTTGTTTTACCTATCAATTTCATTTTCTTGGTATGCTCCCCAGAGCAAGACCCTGTTGGTTCTTTATAAAACACATCTTATACATGTATGATAGTTGACAGTTGAATTCAAGTCCCGAGAGAATGTACATTTCTTGGTAACAATGAAATTAACAGAAATATTCTTGATAATCAGGATATTAAATTTTTGAACCTGTTATTTGGAGAAGATATAGTGACTGCCGTTATTGATGGGGCAAAATAATGAAAACAATGTAAAAAATTACAGTTAATGATCACGGGCTTAAGCATCAGCGAAAATGTTATTTTTGTCATTTATGTGAACTGACGGAAATGTGTTCATACCTATGTGCATGGCTAAGCATGCTATTCGGGTTAAAACATAGGCAACTCCGGTAAAAATTATTTCTCGTTTCCTTGAAGATTTGGCGCGCATGATAAAAGGATCACAGTAACCAGGTACTAGTAAAAAGAAATGGCTAATTTAAACGGGTTAGTCGACACAAAAAATGAAGAAATAAAAGATGTGAGATTGGCGGATTTGAAAGGATGTGTCTCAATTGGAGGACGCCTTTGTTTACAAGAGTTTCATAGCAATTCTAGTAGAAATGTCAATTGACGATAAACACACTATGACTGAACATTGACGATCATTTTCTCTGTTTGTATAGTCAGTCATATTCTTCAATATGACGATATGATTGACGTTATTCTGAAGCTAAGATTTGATCTGGTCCTTCGACTGTCAGATATGAAGTGGAGAAGGGAATCATGGATTGATGAAGTCTTCTTAGTAGGTGTAGATGTTGGGCGGTTCTTTCTCTTGAAGCAAAGATAGTTGAACAAAGTTGATAACCCACCCCCTGTTCCAGTGAGTAAATTCATGACAAATAACCCAACTACAATAGTAAGCTAGGCCGGTAGCCATTTAAACCGAATTCACCACAATGAGAAGATACCGGTGGAGGGTTCAGGGAATTGTAACAGCGTAAGATATATTTGAAATCTCATAGACCTTAGCCCACACAGTGATAACGCCACGTGTTTTGAAGCTGCTTCTGCGAAATATTACATTTTTCTAGGACTATTTCCATTTTATCGCCGACCTTTCATATTAAGAATCATAAATTTTACTGTCATTGGACTTGACTTAATTTAACCTGAATAGTTTAGGCATAAAAAGTCATATAACTAATTGTCTTCACATGTGTGCTGTGACCATTCCTTCAGAAAAGTGACTGCTGGAGATTTCTGGTTATTCTATTCTTTCTTCGGTGTGGTAGATAAGACAGAAGAGCGACTTGCTGGCTCGAAATAACGGGAACGAACGCCACCACCGCTGTGTTCAAACAAAACGTGTGGAGCATCCGTTAGCTGTCTGCACACAATATCTCATTCAACATTGGTTTCTCCGTATAATCGGACATTGAACGGAAGAATCCGATGAACGTATGATTTTGGAAAATTAAAATATCTGATTTATCGTATATTTACCCCAAACTAAGGGGAGAGGAGCCAGAGATGCTCTTTATAGATTGCAATTCTCTTCGTAGACAAAATGGAGAAAGTCATAGCTCCCAATTAACGATTGGTGGCGCTTTCGTCAACAACCATGCAGCATAAGGCAAACAAAGCCGCGTTACATAGTGCATAAATTGCATTTTTAACAAACACGCACAGCGGTAAAATAGACAGACAGACAGACAATTCATATTATATATATATATATATATATATATATATATATATATATATATATATATATATATATATATATATATATATGTATGTAGAAAAGAATGAAACTAAGGTTTACTGTCCGATATAGATTGAAACTAAATTGGTAACTAATTTTACCGAAACGGTAGTTTTACAACGTCCGTGCTTCTATGGGAATACATGTAGAAAAAATGAGCTTTCTGCATATTTAATATGACGACAGTAAATGAGATATATCCAGATTTGTCGTTCTAAAAGATGAATAGCGCAAAAAGGATGTATTAATCATAATGGCAGATAGTAATGTGACTATGTTTGGTAAGCATTAAGGAACAACCTGAGAGTGGTGTAATTAATATTTTGATTTGAAGATATCTGTGCATATAGCTATTGTCCCCTCATCGATACCCGGGGGATTGCTTCCTCAAGACGTAAACCATTTATTAATATCAGCCAGAGTCGATAACAATCCCATGGTTTAATTATTAAAATTCAATTTGATAGAGAATGTACAATTAATGACCTCTGGACAATAGACAAGGGTAGTCACAGGAAAGTAATCAGTAAATTACTGTAAGACTATCCGGATAGCCAAGACTCAATCTTCCGAAGTATAATTAAAAATCCATGTTATTTACCCAAGGGATGTCTTAATGGCAGTGGCCAGAATGAAATGGATTGGTTGTGTTGTATTGTCATGGTTTCCCTGGAGCAAACAACCACACTAGCATTGATAGGCCTGTCAATCAAACATCAGCTACGCCATGCAATCCTACCAACAGACTTAGATTTAGCTTTTGTGAATACATCTCATTCGATATGAGTAGCCTCTTTTTCTAGGAAAAAAAGATCAGATTGCTTTATGCTTTCAGGCGTTTCCAAATGCAGACGGAGGATGCAAAATTGGCGTGTTACATGCTGATGGCAAAAAACTTTTGCACGATGATATATACATATTCGTTCTGCATCAACTTTCAACGTGTTCGAAAGGATAACCCCGGACAACTATCACAAGTAACGGTTCATCGAAGATGATTCTTGCGAGTCGACATATCCATACCCGTGTCGATATATCTATGACAGGAAATTGTATCTTATAGGTGATTCAATGTATCATTGAATAAATCATTGAGACAGATAATCGATAATGTCAGTCACTCTTTTATACCTCTCTCTGTACATCAATAAGTCAGCCAGCCAGAAAAGAAATCAGTTCTACTATCTATCTGTCTTCTATCACTCGTTCACGTCAGGCAGTCAGCCACAGGTAAACAATTATAAGCTTGCATGACATTTGAAATGGGCCCGGCTGTCATTTTGTGTGACAGGCCGAGAGAGATACACAATCGGCAGCGAACAATGAATATGAGTGTCGAATCACCGATGCCGCACTTGGCGCACACTGGGCTAGCCTTCCTCATGGTCTTAATCAGTGCTCGTCTGAGGGCGCATCTCGTTATTAATGAACTATAGATACACCCCAAGGATGGTGTTGTATTGTAGCTTCGCACGGGTCCACTTTTCTTCAGTCTAGCCTCAAAGGTGAGCGAAATTTCACAAATATCCAAACTGAAGTCCCAGTCTTCATGCGAACTTCGTTGCCGTGCCATACGCCTCGTTTTATGATGCTGGCCTCAGTGAAGATGAAAGTGTCAAACTTCTGTTAATGCAGTAGACTACCCAGGGGCTATGCAAAATTAGCCATGGCATAGGATTGCATGTAGAAATGTCAGAAAATATACTAGGAACATTGTCCAATTTCCTGAAATGTCCACAAATGATTCATTGAAAGATGCTTTATTGAAAAATATAAAACAATTACCATGTCACCATGCTTGATTTTTAGAGAACATCATAATTGTAGGTTTTCCTTGAAAAGCTGCTGATGCAAAACTGCTGACTCAGCATTTTGTTCATTAGTTTTAATATACTAAATAGAAGGCACCTTTGTTTTTGGATCAGTAACTTTATATCTGTTGTTTATATTGGAAATACTACAAGTAGAAGACGTTTTATAATCACAAGTGTAATTAAATAACAATATTTTTATCCACTATGGCTATTGTTTTTCTTTGAAATGGTCAAATTTGCTATAAAGTCGTGTGTGGTGCTCAAAATCATTGGGTAATGGGCGATTGAATGTAAATTATCTAAAAAAGCAGACATCGTTTTTCTGGTCATATTTTTCATCCTCACCCTTCAAGCTACAACATATGTGATTACTAAGAAAGTGACAATATTCTTAGTATTGGGTATTTCTCCACCTTAAAGAAGCCATTTGTGATCAAGCACTGATATCAAGGGTACCGCAGGGCAAACGTTTGGATTACAATATAAATTGTCTGCTTGTAAGATTTACTGATATTTGAAATTTAAAATAATCCATCGATTCTCGGTGTTAATTTTATTGTCAAAGAATTGATTTTTCGATCGATTTTCACTATTAGATCACAGTGAAAAGTTAATTTCCTTACAGCTTTCAAAATGAGCGTGCGCAAGTTCGAGACAGTTGAGTGTTCAAAAATATCTCCCCGAGGCACAAATCCTGCTTTTAAATGCGCCCTTGAAAACGGTTTGGCAGCGGTTTATCAGCTTTTGTAAAGTAATTAACATTCGCCGTTGAACGTGAAAACGCTTTACGTTTCTGATGGTAAAGATCACTGGAATGGCTTATGCACCCAATCAGGGAATTTGCCAGCTGCAGTCAACTGGTAAATTCGGTCAGTTTTACAAAATCACCACAAAACATGTTTCGAAGGCTGTTATGCCGATTTAACATATTTTTGACTTTAACCTTAAAATTTAGAGGGGGAAAGTGGAGCTGTTCATAACTGCCCTCCCACCTGCCTTCTCGCTAAATTATGATGCCACTGCCCTCCAGTGTTCTATGGTCTACCTGCTCCCCACTCCCCACAACAGTTCAAGCTCCCCACTTCCCTCTCTCCACCACTAAAAGTTCCCCATTGCCCACTAGATGTACATATTCCGACATGTACATTTCATTTATGCAACAATTTATCTACCACCCAGTGTGCGTTCGTTCAGTACATGTAGTCCGTGTTCAGTCTGAAGCTACCGGATTGTTATACTTCTCATTTCAATATTTTGATATAATTGCTTTCCTCTATTTTGCGCTTCTTCCCTTCTGTCGAACACGTTATTTCCCTCCCTCTACCTATTTTTCGGTACCCACTGCCAGAAATTTTCTCCCCATCCACTGTAAAATCTAAAAGTTCTTCTCCGCTCGCTGTAAATATTGACGTTTTCTCCCCGCCCGCTGATTAGTTTTTAAATTTGCCTGCCCGCTGAAAAACTGAGAACAAACATATTTTTGACTAACAGCTTCGTTGGCTGCACCTGATTCGTTCCCCGAGAGCAGGTGCTTGTTGATCCGTCTTTATCGGACCAATGATCTCATGTCGCGACGGTACATAATCCTTACCTTGCGTCCACATTTCTAGTAATATTCAACTATTTTGCATGCACGAAGAGTTGGACAACATCGGAAAGATAGTTTTAGTAACCATTCCTATCTTTCGCGATGTTGACCAACCCGTAAAATCCCTGATAAGTCCACGGATTAGCATAATTAGTTGTGTTGACTTATTAATTACAGCATGTGTGTATGAGAGATATATATCCTTGTAATGGAGTGTAAAATAAATAAAGAGTCACAGAGGCTAGGTTAGGTTATATAAACCATTTATTTTATTTATTCCGATCATTCAGAGCATGAAGAAAGAAGAGAAAATGATAGAGAAAACAGTGTGAAAAACTCAGAACTTATTGGGTCGCCTGTGGTAACAGTGGACAACTGATAGGCACATCGTTTCAATGGTCGCTGCTTAAAATCAGCGCACTGAGATTAGCTGTATATAGAGAAATTTAATGATTATAAGGGTTCAAGGGGCAAATATGTATATTCCACATGAATGCCAGGTGCCGGCGTCAAGAACAACTGATACTTGTGCTGTTTTACATGCGAGTTGGCGCGTGCGCGTTGGTACTGGTATACATAGCGTGTCAAATTGTCAGTCATGCTGTATTTACCGTTTAATAGTCTGCCTCCTCATACAATTTCATCGTATTATTTACGGATTTTTTACAGTTAGTCTTCCTTCAGACATTATGACATCGCGGCCATAAATTTGACATGAAGAGGCTTTCCACAACAAACGTCCTTCGGCAAAATTTGGATGGATAAAACATCTCAGATGTGTATATCCAAAGAGACCGACGACCACTTTAAGTAACGGTAACGCCGCTAGAAGGCGCTGTTTGGAGTTTCGGACGTCTCGCTGTTGGCGAGTTGTACCATACTGTAAGGCAGCAGAAAGTATTGCCTTTGGACGTACAAGGCTCTCACCGTCGTCGTAAACCTCTGACCTCTTTGCGGTAACCGTAACATTCTTCAGGCGATCGCAAGCTTGTGCATTTTTCTACGATAGGCCTGAATAAAATGTTAACTCATACACTTACTCATGGCTTTAGTCTTCCAAGAAATTCATACACACCAACTGTGTTTTGTGAACGAGCAGAGGTACATGTTTCCTGTCCCGTACTAAACTTATAACGCTCGTTCTTACATGTCTTAACCGTGAGTTCCGCGACCAGTAACCAAAGGAACAGCGTAAGGTGTTCATCACATCTTACAAAAGCAAACGGGCGACCACTTTTGTCCACAATAGTGTTAACAACCAGTCTTCTTTCATCCCAATTGCAACCCCCAGCCCTGAACTATGGCAAACAGACACAACAAAGCTGCAAAAAACAACATTTACTCGTGTATTTCTTTGAAAGGCGCTTTTGAAGCGTTCAGACTATGTGTATGATAAAACGGCATTGGGGAAAGAAACAGTTAAAGACAACATGAATAAGAATTGGTTTCTTCATACCATAGAAAGTGTTGAACATCGGTGCTTTGCAAACAGTGAAGTTATAGAGTACGGTAACCGATGTGTTTTGTATCCTCGATCAGTGCTGTTTGTCTATTTACTCGATTACCAGCGCTGTGCAACAGACACTCGCAGCACGGCAATTCTTCCTATTGAAGAACTGTTTTGTAAAGAAGGTACTATGTGTATAGTAACGGTGTTCAACGTTGCCATCGTAAAATACGCAAACCAGAGAATGAGGTGGCAAATATTTCGTTCAAACAAATAAGCCATGCCAAAGTAACGGGCAGCCCTCGCGGTCTAGCCCGTTCTCTTTACTTCGCACACAAACCACCTTGATGGAGATCTGTTACGTGAATTTCGCAAGTTTTTCATGATGACGGCATAAACGGTATTATACACATTCCCTCGAATTTCAAGACTCAAAACATGGCTGTCGATTTCATTTTTTTTTACAAATCATATCAAACGTTGGCCGGTGTGATTTTGTCTGTAATCAAGTTATGCCACGATAGGTCGGTGGTTAATATCGATACTTAGCGTTGTAATGCCTTCACGTATTCCACAACGCCACCCTTCTCCACGCCACACAAAGTCTACTCTAAACACTTCCACTGTCAGTTATAGTAGCACGTTGACGATCATCTTGTTGGTTATTGGGAAACTCACTCCTCCCAATGTTCTTGAATGTCTTTTGAACGGCAGAGAGTATTCGAACCAAAGACTCGCCCTGTCAGTTCATTCATCAGATAAGCTCACTTTTCTATATCTTTCACACATTTCAATCTACATCTCTGTCACCACAACTATTTTAAAAACCCTTAGCTCGTAACTTACACCCCAGTGGAAGAAGTAGCTTTTGCACTCACAAAAACAAAGAAAACGCATTTTTTTTCAGCACCAGCTTCAGAAGTTTCTCATCAACTCATGCTGACGCAGATCTATTGAAGCCACCTTCAACTCCACGACCTACGCCTAGAAATTCCTGACGCTTGCCAAGCTTTCAAATTGGAATCATTAGATACATAGCGAACAGCGACACGGCTGCGGTGCCCTCCACCAATACTTCAATGGGGTGTGTGTACATTAAAATCCCTGAAGATGTGGAATCATATGGTCTGTCTTGTAAACTAGCGTGTCCTTAGACTTTTAACAACTGCAACCGATATTTTTGTTATGTCACAAGATACAACTATAACACCGTACAACCAGCTGACAGCAAGCACAAGATTTAAGTAGTTGGCAGGGTCAAAGATCATGGAAACGGCCTTTCCAGACATCCACTTTCCAAGCAAATTACCAGAGCGCCTAACAGCTTGCTCGGTCATGGCTTAATAGTGTCGTGTCTTTGTCAGATTTAAGGTTGCCGCCGAAAGTGAAGCCCCCAAAAAGGCACGGGACCCTGCCTGGCATCACTGTTGAAGTTGTATTATGAACAGGGTACACAGTCTGACCAACGAGCAAGAAATTAAAGTATAAGCGCTGCTGTGGTGGTCACCCCAGGGCTGTGCGTATTTGACATGCCAAGCTGCTAACTCCGATAAATAGAAGAATTTTCCGAGGGTTTTAGTTTTCGCCGCCAACGCACGCGACACATTGTCACGTATAGAGCTCCACGCTTTCTTTACGCTGGGCATCTCAGACGCAGCACTTCCGTTGCAATCGGGCTCCGAAGTTTTCGCGCTAAATCCGAGTTCAGCGAGAAGAACCGATAGTAAATGCGAGTGACCTAAACGGGAATGGCGTTATTCCAAGGATGTGTTTTGATCCTGTTTGGATGTTTTGTGTTAAAGTTTGCCGACGGACTTGATGGTTACTCTCTCGCTGAAAGGTGAGTACTATATAATGGAAGCGCTTTTGTCCATGGTTTGTGAAATTTTCCTAAGTTTCTTTGATGAGGTTGGCAATTCTGTGTCTCGTGCAGCCGATAAAGCGAAAAAAAGACAAGACTTCGTCTAGGTGATAAGATACGAAAATCACGCGATCAGATGACTGGAGACCAGATATCGCCTCTGTCTTCGTTGAGTCTGGTTTTTATCACTTTCTCGCCGCTTTTACTTCGGCACAATTTGGAATTTTGACCAATTTTACTGTCATTGAATCGCGCCAATCGGCCGACAACAGCTCCGCATTTTTCGCATACTGCGAAAGAAAAGGTAGCGGAAGACACAGAATGGCACTCTGCGTGAGAACTCCATTATTCCCCCAGCCAGCACTTATGTGTTTTGTAAAGGTAAAGTCGCGAGTTTCGCAAGGGTGTCTTCACCGATATATCAAAGTAAGACACGAACAATATACAGGAAGTCGAAGGTAGCGTTTGACCTTGAAAAGTGGGGCATTGGTGTCTTATGTTGTATGGAAAATGTTTCTTTCTTTTAGCTTCTCTTAAGCTGCTTACACATACTTCTTGCGTGCTACAGGGTATGTACGGTGGCTTGGACGCATTCTCCTGGTGTCCCCCACAACGTTTGAAGGGAAAAAAATTCGAAGTCCAGTGGAAAAGAAAACACATAAGTCATGGAGAGCATCTGTCGTTTCGGACCGTTGCTTTCATACGTTTTCAATTTAGAATTTGTATATTTCGCTTTTCTTCATTGGTTTTGATACATCGTACCTATCGACAACAATCATAAACAATTCAGATTTTCATCTTTCACTTTTTTTCTAGTTCATGTACGTAAGGTAAAGCAATCACCGTTACAGCTCTAACGGCTGTCGCGTTACCAGCAAAATCACCCGAGGCTTGACCTCCGACTCCTCGCAGATAAAAAAAACCAACCAAACTTTTCCATTCCTATTCTGAACTACCGTAAATCAGTGGAGCGTACCGAAAGAAACCGTGGACTGCATCGAGTATGAAACGCGAGGGCAAATGCTCCAAAATTGATGGGACATGTCCCAGGCCAACGTGGATTATTTGTCGGCGTCAAGAGAAAATTGGACAAGCAACGTTTTTGAAGGACAGGTCCCTTCGGTTAATCATCTGGTATGTGAACGGGGGTATAGTTGATCTCGTTGAACACGGCTATCAATGGAGAAAACGAGTTTCACATGTGAGGGGAAACTGCGCAACAGTCTTGAGGTATGCCAACGCTCGTGTCCGTATTACAGTGCGCGTTACTGTGAGGTATACTAGTCCCAGCTGTGAGCTAGGCTGCGTAAAGTTTATTTAAGGACACTCACTACTCTATCAAGGGTGGAGCCATCAATTGGGACATGTCGTGTAATAGAAGACGGCACAATATGATGGAAGATAAACCCATGCCTTCCTGTTGTAGGGTTGATTGGTTTGTGGCCCCAGGGACAGGATCTGCAAAACGTCTATCAATGAACCGCAGATATAGGCGGCGGTAATTTTCGATCCGCTGTCAAACTCTGAACTCGGTAGGTTATCTGCTACATATTCTAAACCGCGTAGAACAATGATATCTGTTCATCAAAATTAACCATACATGAGTGTAATCGCTTGTCAGATGACAACAAAGTTGAAGAAAATTAATGGATTAAATGACAGCATTATCATTGTCAACTTACACGGGGATGCTGCCGAGGAATGCCGAGGAAATATTACCGATCTCTGCCACATTCGTGATAGTGTATCACTTGAGTTGGAAGTTAATCAGAAAAGCAGGGGTGCTAATAGCCTCGTTTTCTTGAAGTGGGTAGTTTTATGTTTCTCACACGGGGGTGGCTATTTTGTTTCGCAATACCATTAAGTATTTTACGTGTTGCACTTCTTACAATATGGAGAGTCCTAAACGCTCGTACATCCTTCCCCCTTATGATTCTCTGAAGTTTTAACGTCACGTTTCGATAATACCAAAGTGATTTTATGATTCACAGAAAATGCCAAATCTATCACAATTTATGTCTAGTTATTTGAGTCATGTACATCTGTTCACTGTACTATTTCTGACTCAGAGACCCTCCCTTCAGTGACATCGGCAGTCTGCGGTTATTTGTCACGAACTGAACGAATAACTAACTAGTTCTTAACCGTTTTCAAAATTCAAAACAAGAAGAATGCCCGTGACACTCCTTGAAGAAAAAATACACCTCACATGGCATACAGGTCACGTTGCTTGCAAATCAGCGTCGATGACGCTAGCGTATAAACGTGTGAACTTTAAATACAACGATCGGCGTAAAAAAACGATGCCTTGTTTATTTAATGCATATCACACAAATCTGCGATCAGTATAAACAGAAACACAACTACCACTCCCGAGATCGCTGGAAATAAACGTAAATCACGGAAAAAATCAAACCCCAAGACATAAAGAGGGCGAAAGAAGAGGTAAATGGACGACGGCGTGAAAAGATGATGACCATCCATTTGTGCTTGCAGAAATGAAAATAGAATGGATATTTTTACCGGATTTCAGATCACAGCCATAGAGATCATTGTGAGAATTTGACGAGACCTGCCAAGTACTTTTTTAAAATTTCACTTCCAGATAATGAGATTCTACCGGCGCTTGACAAAGATAATTATTCATGATCATATGTCGACAGTGCAAAGCGCTTCATCAGTAGACAAGCAGACCAAAACCTGATAACAGATCAGACATGTTTGTCAAGAAACTCTAAGCATTGTGTAGAACCCTGAAATAGCGGGGCAGTCCGCCAGATATTGAAATGACGTGACCCATATGGCGCAGTGTGTCAGTGGTTTTCTATGGCGCTAAATCTCGGCTATTGTGCAAATCGCTATTCAGGACCTGAAGAATTCATTTCTTTCGTTTGTTGGTTTCTTCTTTTCTGTTCATCAGTAGTGAAGAGGACAGTTGTCCGCCAAATAAAGTTATAACAGACGTATACTCCTGCAAACTGCGCAATGGAGACGATGGACACTGCATCAAGTAAGTGTTAACGATACACATTTCATTAAACTCTTGATGGCGGAATTTTTAACGACAACTTGAGGAAAACTAGAATAAAGCGAGAAAATTGTCACGGCGTGAGGGGAGATGCAGTACACCATGGGTACGCCTATTAGCGTTGAATGGCCGGAAGCCGCATGACCGGCACGAGTTGACCTCTTCCGGACGTTTTCTTTGGGTTCTTTTGTCATTTCGTCATTACAGTTTAATTTATAAACATATTGAAAAACCAACTTGCAACCACCTGGTCGTGGAACTTCATTGTTCATATTGTTTCACGTTTACCAGACATCCTTATCATTTTATCGTACGGTCTAATTGCAGGAAATCGTGTTGCTCTGGATACCACCACGTTGACGGAAGATGCGTTTCAAACGGTAATATAAAAATCACAATTTCTGTTCAGATTTTCTTGGCCAAAAAGATCAAAATCATATTTATCATGGCACATTAGTTTCTTTACGAGGCCGCTGTTATAAAATTTTGATATCTTCAGACGAGCTGTGACTGTAATATTTACATCTTTTTTCATCAGTCTTGCGTTACTTTTTATTGCTGGGGGGGGGGGGGTTCAGAGAAGCATCTATCTTCACTATCAGTTGTTTTGTCTCTTAGCTTGTGACACTGTAATTTAATAAGCATCAATGCATTGGCACACGTTTGGTTTAGAACTTGAACCCACGTTTTGAGTGTAAGACCACTAGCTATGTTGACAAGGCGAACGCTTTTAAGGCTTTTAAGCTTCCTTTTCAAATCAAGCAAGAATGTGCGATTTCACAGAATCAAAAATGTGTTTGAATTATAACGACCGCAATCGATTTAGTAAGCTAGCTTGTGACAAAAATGCGTTTTCTATCACAAAATAAGTCGGAATTTGGTTTTATTTTGTATAGTTTGCGACAACCAACAGTGTTTTATAGCCTCAATTTGATATGAGTACAGTTACTGTATGAAAATTTTGTGATAATGGTTCATTACCCTGTGCCTTGGCTCGTACACTATATGGTGACTGCATAGGTCGCCAAGCCCATTTGTACGTACCGCTCCTATACAGTGTAATTTATCTGAAGGTGTTGTTGGTCAGCTTTCTTAGATATTTTTCCGAGGTACAATCACAAGGAATCGGTTCAGACACAATTTCTTCGACGACTGGTTTCTTTCAATAGCTGCAGCGCGGAAGTGCAAGACAATTACTGATATTGTGTCGTTTTTTCTCATTCAGTATATGTGTATATTGAAATATGAAGTAGTGTTCGCACGCAAAATAACGCAAATAAGATTATCATCGTTTTTGACAGGAGCTCGTGTGCTCCCAGATAAGCATCATTGTCAAAGCTAAATTTCACTACAATTCCGACGTGACCACACAAGGCTGACAACTTCGTTCACAGCTGGCACTTTTGCGATGCACAGTCATATATCGTTCCATAAGCAACGCAAATGTACCAAAACCCCAAATATGTACAAGTTATTGATCTATGACTCACCATTCCAAAGTCTTGAGTTGAGTGTGACAAGATTTTCCGTTAAATTACTTTGACTCGCGATTGACGACAGAAATATTATTAACATTGAAGACCGAGGCCAATCTTTGCAATGTTTTATTTTTAACTTTTACATGACGCTACTATATATACAGTGAATCACGTGTTTGGCTTATGGAAGTTCTGGTTTGGAGAGGATAGTCTGATCTCACTAAGCCAAAGTACACATGGTAGGATGTTTTAAGACTCTTGAGTATTAGACTTCCAATACAAGTTCAAGGTGCCATTTTGTTGTAGACAAATGAACTCTATTCCGGTCAAAAGTCTGTCGTCAACAATAACATCAGTGGTTGATGTTGAACTTGTAAGCACAACATGTATACGTGTCATGTTTGATATTATTGTTGACAAAAATAACTTTAGTCCAGTAAGGTTAATGCTTTCAGCATGCTCTAGGGAGCAGAAGTACATCACGTGTTTGTTTTATAGAACACTAAGAATAATGATATTATCAACAGTTGAAGATTTGATGAGAGTCGAAAGTATCTGTACATGATTTGTCCATCGAATACAGCTAATATATATATATATATATATATATATATATATATATATATATATATATATATATATATATATATATATATATATATATATATATTTATATACACACACACACACACTAAAACCTGTGTCAACTATTTCGATTGAACTGTTATCAGTGCATATCTTACATGCTTTTCTTTTGGTTCAATCGAAGTCACATTATCCAATTCCACCTGTGCAAGTTTTCAGAATGTTTTTTCCGCATTATTTACATTGTAGGATATTTATGCCATGCCAATATATTGATGGCGCAAATACAGCCATCTGATTGGTCGAGACGTGAAACTAACCGTGCTATATATATCACAATTGGAAAAGGGCGAACACTTGGCTAAACCAACTTTTTAACGGTTCAAGACAGAATTGCAATATACTGTTGTGATATAGTAGCAATGAACGCCTCAGCAACGGGTATGTCCCACTTGGTTATAACCAGTTCACACGCTATCGCTCGCGCATATATGTCATGAACTTGTCAACATCTCGTGGTATAACCGTCGCAGGGATGGTTTATTGGTTCCATATAACCGTACACTAAAACGTTATTCCCTTGTTTACTGTTCTTAAGTTTTTATGTGACTATGTGAATTACAGCGGTTGACGTATGCGAAGACCAACCGTGTGAACAACAGTGCACCAACAACTTTGGCAGAGTCTTGTGCACGTGTTTTCCCGGCTTTACTTTTGACAGAAAGAGATTCAACGATGGAACGCCACCGTACTGTGTCGGTAAGAGAACTGTGTTTGAGTCACGTGAGTCACCGATTAAAATTTGCACACCTAAAGAAATCTAGAGTCACATCCACTTCGTTGTAGAAATCAGTGCTTGTGAAGGTGTTTTTTAATGGTGAATTGAGGTAGAATGCACCTGAGGGACAGATGTTCAGACTCTCAAACTTTTACAATTCTCTTCTAGTCTACAACTTGTTGGGCTCATTTTAAAGCTCTTGGAGTAAGAATAAGTTTCACCCCGTTGGATTTTCGAAAATCGAAAATATGCATATAACAACTATCGAGTTACATATTATGCCACGGAATGACTCTATACACACACAGAAAGCGGTCGAAAGAGCTCAAACTGTTTGCGAAATTTGACTTAAATGGGATGTATATAGCAGCTTTGAGATTTTAAAAGACTTGCCGAAAAAACCCCTAAGAACTCATTGGTACATGTTTTATAGAGATAGTGTGAACACAACCAATGGTACGTTAATAGGCCTTATAATTGATACAGTGCTGTACAGGCAGAGGAATGAGGTACTTCACGTATAAGAGCCAGAAAATAATTATACTACTTTTTCCAAGTTTACGAATGAAGATGCATAATGGTAGAAACTATGACCGCTTTCTTCTTTCCGTAACATGACTTGGTTGAAATACGCCTCGGTAACTCGACCTGCTATCGCGTAGGCTTACGGCCCTCAACAAAAACAACAAAACGATCTCTCGGTATCTTACGCACTCTTAAAATTTATACTTTTAAAGAAGTGTGAAAGACTGCGGTGTCAGTTAAGGACGACAGTTGTGTACAAAGGGCAGATTATCACATTATGTACAATAGCTCAAAGTCACGCATGAAAGTAAAGCTTTCCTCGCCTTGTATAAACATTTCAAGTGTAATGTTTTCCACTGTTTTAATAGAGACCGCATATTCAGAAACTGAAGCAATCATTTCAGGCGTGAACGTACATAAACAATGATGTCATGAAATGCATTAAATTTTGCTAGCGTACTTGACCTACTTCTGCTTTGCGATATCAAGAACAAGCCAGGCGAGATGGTTGTATGTTTGACCTACTTGCAGTATCGCTAGGTACGCGTCTGAAAATGCGGAGGACGGAGGTTTTCTGAAGAACTAGAACATCATGATTTTGGAACATCCTTTGATTTGTGTTTGGTTATCGGTGTCTGGTACAGTATACAAACCGTTCTTGCCTGCAGTAAAAAAAATATACTTAGCCTATTTATGTGTTTACGCGTGTCTTGACGACCATACGCGCGTCCATATATTGCAATATGTGTGCCAACCAATTAGTCAATGTGTTTGCACTATTTTAAAGTGATAACTAATCGGACTCAAGTCAAAGTTAGAGAGAAATAAATGCTTCATCACATAAATAAACGTGGTTAATGCTCCAAAACTGTGGTAAATCCTTAAACGGCTGACGATATTGTTATTTTTCCTTGCAGATTTAGATGAATGTAAATACCAGAACGGGGGATGCAGTCACCATTGCAACAATACAAACGGCAGTTACCACTGTTATTGTCCAGCAAGACATCTTTTGAAGGAAAACAAGAAGACGTGTGAACTGGGTACGTTTTACCTTAGAACTAGTAATGGTAAAGTGCCTTACTGAGACAATGTCCCACCACAAATCCGTGACACAACGAAGTGAACTTTGCGCACATGCATGCTCATATATATATATATATATATATATATATATATATATATATATTATATATATATATATATATATAATATATATATATATATATATATATATATATATATATATAATATATAATATATTATAGATGTATATAGATGTATATATTATGTATGTATGTATGTATGTATGTATGTATGTATGTATGTATGTATAAAAGCTTATTTATTACTTTGTACTTGAAGTAATAGTGATATTATTTAAATTGCTCTGCTTTTCGCATCGAACACTGAAATTTCCCATGAGGACATCTGTAAATTTATATATATATATATAATATATATATATATATATATATATATATATATATATATATATATATATATATATATGATATCCTCGCGTAAAATTAATTTCTATCTATCTATCTATCTATCTATCTATCTATCTATCTATCTATCTATCTATCTATCTATCTCTCTCTCTCTCTATATATATATATATATATATATATATATATATATATATATATATATATATATATATATATATATATATATATATATATATATATATATATATATATAATATCCTTGTTTTTCTGTGTTTTTCTATAAACTGTCTTTGTTCATCTGATTTCTCCTTTTATTTCCCAATTTCCCGCTACATGTACACTTGATGAAAGACAGATGAAAGTTTACCTGTACTGGAAACATCCCCAGTACAAGCACAGAGCATGCCCGACGAACACCGAGAGGCCGGCGGTCGTGGCCCTATTTCACGATCACGAGCCTGCACTCCCAGCTGTGACGACGTCCACTCCATGAAAGACACCATTGTTGAGATACACGAAAAGGTATAGCAGTTTTAAAATAGCAAAATTGGCAATGTCAGGATCTTTTTCAGCAGTTTAAAAATTTCTTTATGGAACATGCTGCCCAATGAAGTCATGACTGTAATCTTGTATGAAAAAATTATTTTATCAATTTGTTTGCTTGTTCAGAAGATGATGATATTTCGGCCAAGACAAATTTGCTCAGGCTGAGAGAGCGTTCTCTTACTGTGAACCAACGTGTAAGTAGTGCCAACTTTTTTTCTCTGTTTTGTCCATCAGATGACTCTCTTTGAAGTTATGGCTAACAGCCCTCCCCTAGGACCCTCGGGCCCCACTGGCCCGCCAGGCCCCAGGGGTCTGACAGGTGCACCCGGGAGACAAGGTGAAAAAGGCTTTCCCGGTTTACACGGTTTGCCAGGACCACAGGGTCCCATGGGTCCACCAGGTCCCCCTGGTCCAGGTGGTTCATCGGGTTACGGCCGTAGCAGAGGTTCGAGTACATCTGCGACACAAATTGGCAAACGCGGACGGAGAGGACAAATGGTGAGAAAACTGTTTCATCTCACTGTGAAACGGTTGCCTTTTCTCAATCTACCCATATTAAGCCATGCGATCATGTTTATAAAAAGCAGCAGATCGCTTCTGGAAGTCATGTTATATTTATTGTATTTGTGAAAAAAATGTAAAAAATGTATTCGCGAAGTAAAGAGGTCGTGAAAACACGACGGTATAGCTTTACAGATCGCAGATTGAGGTCAATTGAACAGTTGCTTTTCTTCAAATCGTTGAAATCTGTGCAATTTGAAAGCCTTGCATTCCTCGCATTTTGGTGGTACACGTTTGAAATTCCAAACCTCACCCCGACCAATGGGATACGTTTGGTTAACTTGCAGGGGAAAACCGGTCCTCGAGGAAGTCCCGGAATAAAGGTATTTTGTTTCTATCGAGCAAGATCACTTTTAACCTGTTATAGCTTTTGATCTGACCTCAATTTCCTGTGTTATGATCAGGTTTAACCAATCGCTGCAGTCAGTCAACAGCCAGACTGAAATGAAATCTATAAATGTGCTTTTAGAATCTAAATTTGGACTGAAACAGGCAGGTGAGAAGCAGGCTCGTCTATATTTGCTCTCTGCATGTATGATCATTCATGAAAAGTGACAGAGAATCAAATTCGGGCCTCAAGTATAATTCTGTGCGGGACCACACTTTTCAGAATGCTCAAAATTTCCTCAATGAGCGACTCAATGTGAAGGATGGACACGCTATTGGATATTATGTTTACTTCCAAAGGAATGCAGAGCTGTTTGCAATTTTGGCGTATCGCCAAGAGGTGCCTTTCGAGGTCAATATCCATTGACGAGGAGTGTTCACGACAATTCATCGAAAAGTCCGATCTCTGGGCAGTAGCCTTTAGCTAAAATGTTCTTCGGCGACAGATACTGAGACTCCCAAATTTTTACAATTTTTTTTTCCCGATCTACGATTTGTAGCTAGCTAGAGCTCATTTTCAAGTTCTTGGAGTTCGAAATTTTTCACCGTCTTCGTTTTTCAAATATCGAAAATTTTATTTTCTCATAGAGTTAAAACAGAGAATATCGGCTATAAATTTCAAATATCTGTAAGTGTTAGGTACTGGTAATTTGTTTCTCTAGTATCAAACTTTGCACTGGGACCCCTGATTTTTAGTCTTGATTTGATAAGAGAATGGTTGTTCGTTCCGTTTGGGAAAGTTTGAGCAAAAGTGTAAGTTGTTTAATTTCGAAGCGCATACTGCCTTAAACTTGTGTGAATATGTTTTTGAAAGAACGTTTTCCTCATGTGTACCGTGACTATATAGAATCGAGTTTAACAATCTTTGTTTGATCGACAGGGGGACAAAGGAGACAACGGACCAAGAGGTGAAAAGGTAATTGTTCTGATGATAAATTTTGAAGGGGCAATATCTGTAACTTTTAGTAATATTTGCATACCCTTGTTCTGGAAAACAACCACACTTTTTCATCCTAAACTTTGGTGTAACACGAAATACAAAAAAATACCTTGCAAACACCAAGCACTGGCACAATATTTAATGGTATTATTGACAAATAAATTCTAGTCCGGACTTATTAGAATTCATTTGTCGACAGTAATTGGCCCTTACTCAAAAAATGGTTGTGTTGACAAGTTCAAAACTAAGCATATACTGGCATAATTTTGAGGCAAAGGACAAAAGCTGTAGAACATGGATCCAAAATCACAGTTAATGGAGCTTTAAAGTGTGCTATTTGTGAGGAGCACATGGACAAGCTGATAGCTGACTCTTCGCAGACGACATTCGGGAATAGAAACTGAAAGAATTTAATCTTAATAGATATAGCAATTAATGTGGCCCGTTTCTAATGAGAGATATGATCGTTCGTATGTAAAATGTAAGTGACGGTAAACGTGCGATATCGACACACGGAGACCATGGTATATCGAAAATCAGCTTTTACGCTAATTTTCATGCGACCTCGATTGCAATCTTGGTGCCAATTAAAATGTTTGAACTCACGAAATTCAGATTTTATTTGTGTTTTTTTTTCCGTTAAGACAGCGCTTGACTATTATGTGACTTACCTATACCAGCATCACGAGCAGTAAAACGCTTATTCGCGGTTATTCTATACATACCGGTATTTGTCGCTGGTAGCTATAGACAGCTATAGACTTGCCAAATGAGATTCACAGGGAAAGATTAATTCTAACAGAGAATTTAAGTTAACGGACGGATTTGAATTTACCTGTGAATAAATTTTACAATTATTTCCGTCACTATAATCATTACCTGATGCAATCATTAATGATGTGCACTGAATATGCTCCCGTGTTTAAAGAAAAACATGTCTTATTTTGCCTATACCATACTAACTGCATGGAATTGCACGTACGTATTTATGTCCTACAAAACTGGCTGTGTTGATTTCGAAAGAAACTCGTAAGCGGATTGCTCCTGATTGTACAATATGGCCACTTTGCGGCCATGTTGGATCACATTTTTAAAACAAATAGACATAGTATTTAGGGCCAACTATTGTCGACAGTCACAGGTCTAAGTAATGGTAACAGATATGAATAACGACTGCGTGCTTGCCATAAGGCTTGAATACATCATGACTAGATTAAAAGTGCATATGAGGGTACAGGGTATTTATTGTTTTTGTACAAAGTTTAAAATAAATAAAGTGAAACATTCTGTAAATACTAGCTCTAAATACTGTATAACTGTAACAAGATGGCCGCTAGTCGGCCGGATTAGATCGCATTGCAAAAAAAAAATTGATGTTGTGTCAGGGCACAGAGAAACATAGACAGAGTCGCAACGCTTGCATGCCTTTTGTTCCATGGTCGTCTCGGTAGACTATTGGCTTTTCATATTAAAATGAGCTTCAAAGGTGTTAACCTTTTTGGAGGCTTTGTTTGTGGTTGATAATTACACGAGATTATGCGAAAAATACGACGAGATGGCATCGTACTGCCAGTCGCGTAGCAACCATAGTCACTTTGTGAGCTCTCAGGCCAGAAACACTGCTTCACGCTAATCAAAACATAACACGCCAGCAGTTTCATAAACGTGTCCTTCCTTGCCGCACGTGTAAAAGACGGTATGACTGACCGTAAACCATTGAGTAAAACCAGACAGTATCGATAAAAGACTTTCAAATTTGGTTCAAATACACTCATTATATATTCATAAAAATATGAGAGGAATTTTTAAAACGGTAAAACTCACTTTCCTAAAGCTCAAAACAGTCCCGTTTTCGCCAGCACGTCAATTCCGCTCAGCACCACACGACAACAACAACACAAACTTTGCCGAACATACTTTCGCTTAACAATTGGCGAAAATCCGAAAATTACCGAAGGATACATGGTCGGCACTCTTCGGAAAAGAGAGGCGAGAGCAGCCTGACGCGAGGCGAACATGGATGGGTTACGTAACCGCTTCACGCCTTAAACAATACCCGTTGCGACTCTGGCTATGTTTCTCTGTGGTCAGGGTATATGTCCTTGAACTATTTTAAACGAAACTGGTTGACACACTGAAGGCATGAAATACACATTGTAATAAAATAGACTCCTGGCTCCATAGTCGATTATGTTGTAAAGAAAACCAATTAGTACATCGTAGTTTTGCGTCTTTTAAAAAAATGCGAAACAATAAGAGTAAGGCATGGCTAAGTACAGACTCCAAATTATATCCATATTGCCGCAGTACAATGTCGTCAAACGATGCTGTAACGTTGCTGACAATCAGACAATTGCTTTTACCGGCAGCTGCTGATTTATGCCACATGGTATATACTTAATATGACTTAGTCATGGTCTTGAAATAAAGTGATGTGTATTTTTACAGGGTTCCGCCGGTAGTATGGATTTTATTCTTCTGATCATGGCAGGCCTTCGTCGAGATGTCACGGAACTGCAGAAGGTAGTCTTCAAAGATCGTGTTTTCAACAAAGTCCCTCCCGTGATATATGAAGAAGGTATAGATAGCAATGACTTGCAGGCATTAGAACTTGGAGACACGGCTAAAAACCCCGACGATTATGATTCAAGTGGTGATGACTCGCTGGAACGCACTTTCTCGTTCGAGGACCATTTGATTCAACCGCCAATCCGAGACGACATTCTTACAGTAGAGCTATCAAATCCCTCAGAACCTGAGACGAAAGAGGAAGCAGGTGAAGAAAAGGAACCTCCGGTTGACTCCGACAAAGATACCAAACAGCTTTCAGTCGCAGACCTGGTCCCTGAGGTTGTCTACGTCCAACCTCCGGTATATGAAAGTAAAGTGGACACAGTTCGAGAAGAAGAATCTCGTGATTAAAGCAACAACAGTTGAAAACAGACATCACGTCATGAAACGCCACGACCAGTTATCGTGCTGGCAACACCGTATATTCGAAACAGCGGTCACATTCATTATGCAAAGCGTCCAGTCGAAAACTAGTCTCCATACAAAGACACACAGACAAACACAGACACACATACCCCAACACAGCATTGGGTCTGTTTATTTCCTATTAAAACCGTTGCAAATGATAAAGTTTGTAAATTACGGCCCAAGTCAGTGAAGACGATCGTTCATCTGGCTGAAGCATAAGTTTTTACTTTAAATTTATACTTTAAATTTATCACTTCAAAATTTCAATAATATTGAACTTAATCACAGGAGGGCTTCTCGATTTAACTATTTGGATATCCCACTCACGTTGTGCAACATGAAACTCGTAAAACATGCATTTGCATACCACCTAACAAACAAAATCAAATTAAATACTTTTACCGTCAAATTTCGATGTTACATCGTCGTTTGCTATGGAAAAAGTGAGGCCAGTATCAGGAAAATTGACAAACGGGACAACATAGCTAGTTTCTATTTGGGGCTTAACAAGGTCAGTGCCGATTTCGTTTATCACGTTGCAAGTCGTATCATAAACCCAGAAGCAGACTTTAGGGTCTATGATCGCACTAGCTGTACAAAAGTATATATCTAAAGTTCAAATATCGGTGTTGTTCCGTGTCTATCGCAATTTTGAAGTGATATCAATATTTCGTTGGCATCTTTTTTCAAATTTGTGAGAAGAGAAGACCAATGAGCCCTTTTTTTTCTCGTAAATTTACTGAGAAATGGGATGACGTCATTTTATGAAGTGTATTGTTTTGTTGATTACGAAATCTATAAAGTTGTTTTGTTAATATTTTCACATATTTTATCAATATTTTGTCATTCACTACATTATAGTCCAATCATGTCTTAGGTTTCGTTTTAAACTGTCATTAATCAGACACATGTTTACAAAATATCTAATGTTTATGGGTGTTCTTTTTTCCATTTTATGAAATAGATCACATCTTGGAAATTATGAATGTAGATTCCTTCGTGGAAATATATCTTATGTATGCTGTGTGTACAGGTTCAATATTTTAGAGTGTAATTATCATCGATTTTTTCATGGCTGATGCTTTAAATCATAAATGAATATATAGTTTCTATATTTTAGTCTTCTACGTTTGTTCGTCCACTTTTTCACTTCGTCATTAGTCCAGGCGTGGACCTGTCGTAAAACTGTTATTACATTCTCATGTCATACATGGTGTTCGATCAGCAAAATAGAGTGACCTTAAGGTACACATCGCGCATCGGGGACAGATATTCGGACTCTCAAACTTTTACAATTCTTCTCTGTTATACCACTTGTGGGGATTCATTTTAAAGCTCTTGGTGTAAGAGAGCTTTTCACCGTCTTTGTTTTTTCGAAATTCGAAATTTTTTTTTCTCTTTGGAGTTGACACAGGGATGGCGGCCATTTTGAATTTTAAACATCGGTAAATCTTGGGTTATTTGTTTCTCTAGTACCAAACTTTATACGGTGACCCCTTTTTTTATTCTTGATTTTGAAAGAGAATGGTTGAAAGATTCCTTAAGGAAAGTTTGAGCAAAAGTTTAGGTCTTTCACTTTCAAGGTGCATACTACCTTAAGGATGAGTGGAAAAAACAGCCGTATTCAGAAAAAAACTGTCCATTCAATCAAGTCCTTAGATACATGCTAATAACTGTGCTGGCTTGATGTCTACACACATTATCAAGCAAACATCAACAAACAATTTCATTGAGCGGTTCAGAAACGCACGAAAATGTTAGGCTCTTAAACTTATTATTTCGCGAACTATGTAAATATGTGCTCACAATACAATTAACATAATTTTCTTACGTATTTTAATACAAGTTGCTATAAGGGTCTGTACTATTCTATCACTGCTTTCGAGCACTATCTTGAAGAAATTATATCCATTCAGTGTCCGAGAAAAGCGAGCGTCTAGGTGATTGATTACCTTGGAGGGATTTGAGACTCAGAACGTTTTTGCCTGCAGAAATTCTGAGAGTATCTTTTTATATTCATGTAACCTGAGTGTCAAGGACACCTCAGATATGTACAAATAACTGGAAACTCCTACCGACAACAATTTATTCTGAGATCATGTGGTCCAACAGAAAGACTTATTTTCACATAATTCTCAACAGTACTTCTTAATTCACGGAAATAAACCATTTTTGTAAACATATAACAAGTGGATTGCTCGTCATTTAATTTGTTTATTCGTCTTTCTCTATTATTAAAGATGGGGGAATATATGTTCAAACTTTACTTATTGTATCCATTCCTTCTTATTGCAAACAGATCTAGTATTCAACATGGATGGTGGCGTTGCTAACATTTATATGTACGGCCAATTTGCAATTATCAAATGCATCTTGATAAGTTTGTCAAAATTCTAGATCATAGTATCAAAATAAAAGGATCAAGAACAGAAAGTTTTGAGTAACTATCTTATGTATAAACATCAATGTCTTGGTCTGGCGAAATGCTCAGTATTTGACTCACATAAACACGACTATTGTCTGCGAATGGGTTAAACTGCCGGCTATGATGCCGACAATATACGTACTGCGGTTACGCATCGACAAGCTAGGCTGTATCGAGGAGATAGGTACTTGACGTATCGAAATGCTTTCTATAGGGTGTGAACTTGAACCAGGCAGTTAATACTGACACGGCACAAAAAACACACACGAAACAATGTACTGAACATTGCCTGGCAGGTACTGGGAGACCTCAGCTTTTGCACGCAGATGGTATACCGTAGATTTACACTGTTGACTATAGCGGGTGTAGGAAAACCAAGCATTACACGGCAGGACGGAGAAATTAAACTGCCGTGGTTGATGAAAGATATTGTACAGTGTTCTTTGCTTTTTAATATTATGTGCAAAGTAAACATATAACATATTATAAATTTGGAAATTACGTACATTATTTAAAAAGAGGCCTCCCCGGGATTAACGGTCTCATACGGTATATCGTGAAGTTTCAGATTGAGATCATACATGCAGATTACTCTCAAAAGGGGGTATAGACATTTGGTAATGAGTGACATTGAACTCTAAAAGCCAGGGATTAATTTCTCATGTGAGTCATACTATCACACATATAATAAATACTAGTAAATTACAACCGAATGACCTTGGTCTTGGATGTTCTTGTAAAGCAACATGTATTTTCGTATAAAACTAATCGTAAAGGTTTCAAGTATTAGCCTAATTGTCGAGTAACAGATGTTAGGATACCGATAAGTGTTTAGATGTCTACAAGTGTTCTATAAGCGTGTACAATAACGGGTTGCCCGAAACTGCTCAACCAAGAGGAGTGGGCATTTCATTCTTGGGCAAATCTGTTGATTACCGGTCGAGACACGTGTCGAAAAAGGGCGGCTGTTTACAACTGCATACTTTGTTTGAATAAATATGCAGTTCATGATTTACTGTTTCCCAAAGTAGCTGTTGGGTCGACTTCCTGCAGAGGTGCGGATAGGAGTTGTTAGGCATACTAGGACCCAGGAAGTGTAGCAGGACATTCCTGACATCGGTCCAAAAACCTATATGGAAAAGTAAGTTAATTGATTACAGCTTCTGGTTACAAGGAGTAAGAACGGGATTCTTGTACTCGCGGCCAATGACTTTTCTTGCTGTTTTGTTTGTCACTTGCGATGACGTTTTACTAGTTGACAATTTCAAAATCACACACGATGTTTTCGTACCTTTCCTTTTGTTCGTATGAGAATTGTTCTACCCCACATATTAATCGAAAAATTTTGTTGTAAAAGTATGTATAAGAATTCGGGAACTTGAAGATGCAAATTGTAAAATTAGGGGCAAGACTCGCCACGCTTCTTGCTAGAGAGGGGCATCTTCATTCTGAAATGTCATCTTGTACGGCTATCAGGTATAGAACAGTCATAGTAGAAGGGCTCTAGGTAGTACACCACTGCCTTCTTTTTTATGCGTTTTCTCCCTTCTTTGATATCATGGCTTAATTAGATGAGAATTAAAACTGGATATCCTCTGCCAGATAATTCACATAATTTCGCTCATGAACACGTTTTCTCTTCTGCACGAGAGTTCTAAAGGGATGAAAAGAACGTTTGATCTTTGATGTCACGATTCATTTCCACCAACAAAACTCCGTTTATTCTGGAGTCCCTTATCGTTAGTAGGGAAAACATTGTCAGGTGGAGGAACTAACCGACCTTAAGGTCGAGAAGCGAACGGAAACGGTCGCATACATGGTCATATGCATGGCCTTGGGCCGTCTCATACGTCACGCCTTCTCATGTATTTTGCATTCCCAGAGAAATCCTCACAGTGACGTCATAGGGCATTCCTCAATATGGCGCCCGCCTGCAAGTGACCATGCGGTGCGGTAGGTTTCACAGACAGTGAGGTACTGTAACTTTTAGCACCAAAATGAGTTAACGAATCATTCACAGGGCTCTAAGCCAAAGTTTTTACGTCAAAGTATAAACCAAGTGGCTTATACACAATCTTGTATGCAGAAGAATTAAGTTTCTTCACAGTTCAAGCAAGTCACCCCAGAAAGTTAGGTCAGACAGTCTGGTCACGGACCTGTAATAACTTTACCAATCAAAATGGTTGAAGAGTTGCGCAGGAGATTGGAGTTTGATAACACCAGTGTATCTGTGCACGCAGTTAACGGAGTGTATTCGCAAATTATTGAAAAGAAGAAGAATTTGAAAATAGACAAAATATCATCTTCAACGGTCGAGGTAAGTATCAACGGAGTTTTGTTGCCAGGCGGGTAAATTGCCATGTAGTATAGCCATCAAATAAATTATAAATCTCCCTAAATTGTAAAGAAGCAAAATCTTGAAAGTGCACATGTATGACTGGTATGCATCTTGGTAGTATAGTATGTGTATGTACAGTACGTGTGAAGGATTGCGCTGTTACTCTAAACACGATAGCATTCCTTCGTCACAAACTAGTTATGCATCTTTGTCTTCTGTCAGATCTTACATTGTTAACAGGAAGTTGTTTTGAATGGTATGGACCATTGAAGTCATTGAACATATCATGAAAATAAATACAATAAATAATCCAAGCCCTACAAACCATGGCTCTGAGAGAGAGAGAGAGAGAGAGAGAGAGAGAGAGAGAGAGAGAGAGAGAGAGTGTGTGCGTTAGTGTGTGTATGAATTAACACAGTCCGCTGTGGTCTGTTCTGCTCTGCGTCTGCGCCCACAGATGTGTGTACATATGCCTGAGAAGAACTTTCTTCCTTCTCTCAGGCATATGTACATACGTCTATGGGGCGCATATAGACGCAGAGCGGAATAGAACACAGGGGACTGTGGTATGAATAATGTTCTCTGTAACATTTTCCCATCTGTATCACTTGATGATTATTTGTATCGAAGAGAGTACCACCCAAGTTGTATTACATGTGACTACAGTGTGGCAGTTGGAATCCACAAACAAATTGTTTGATGTCATACATCAAGTATGCAGCATGAGCATATATACAACTGAAACTAATTTGTTTCCCCAAAATAACACCATTGCATTTTCTAATAAGCATTACAAAGTACCATTGGAATTTAAAGGCATACATGTCAAAAAATTTATTTTTAGACTCATTATAATAATTATTTTTATTGTGAATTTGTCTGTGGATATTAAGGTATAGTTTCCAGTCAGGTTCGAATTCTATTCACAACATACGTATTAAATCACCGGAACATGATCATTATTAATCACTGATTTTCTGAGACCAAATGATTGATTGATTAGTAAATGACTAAACTTTGCTCTTAATAAACAGGCAGGTCTACAATCACCATTGATATGGGTTGTGGGTCAAACCATGTTGATGAAAAGGTTATTAAGGTACAATGCACTGCACCAGACAGATATTCAGGCATATACATTTTTACAATACTTTTCTAAATTGCTGCTCTCGTGGACTCATTTTTAAACAAGAAGAGTTAAGTAAAGCTTTCACCTTCTTGGTTAATATAAAAAAAATTATTTGTTTTCCCAAATAGTATTAACACAGCGTGTAGTGGCCATTTTTGAATTTTTAACCGAAGTGTAATTGGGCCAAGTATTGATTACATGTAGGTAATTAGGTTCTTGAATCCCAAACGTAAAGGGCCAGTAATGCTAACTTTTGATAATATTTTCACCATTTTTTATTTTGAATGTGAACAATTAGATCTTTGACCCCAAAGCATACGTTGGTATACTGCACTGAGCTAATGTCAACTCAGCCTGTACATGTGTAAACTGCATTGTTATTGTTGACAAATGACTTCTGGTCTGGACTAGAATTCAAATGTAAACAATAAAAATAGAGGATGTTTCAATATTCTTTTGGGAGTAGAATAAGATATAAAATAAAAATAGGAAAAAATCATCAAAAGTTAGCATTACTGGCCAGTTTAATGATGCGACAGAATGAATGGCTCTAAAATGTTCTTGAGGAAAGTTTGAGCAAAGTATTACACTTTATCTCTCAATTGTCTCCAGCACACATCATCTCAAACAGTATACACAGAGTTTTACTCTTGATGGCAAAAGATTTAGGAAGGTATTGCTTGCCATACCCACACTACCAGCATTCCTTAATTGGCAAGGATGCAGTAACTTGAAACCTGGCAGTTGGACAGGTCTTGTTGTTTTATGTTCACTGCAAGCATGGTTCTGTATTTTGGCCCTGACCTTACCTGACCTGAAAATATTTCCGCCGAAAATTTAGGAGATTTTTGTAAATATTTTTGCCGCTGATGTTCTCAGTTTGGTGTTTGTAAATCAATCTACATGAATAAAGTTGGTATTGATGTGTCTATAAATTGTATGTGTTCATTAAAGAGAATATGAAGAGAATGCTATGTGCGTACCCCTTTGTGGCTGAAAAGCTAAACAGGTTTCACTTCAATGCATTTAAGAGAGATTTAAAAAATTACTTTATATTTACTTTGCCTTTAATATTGCCAATTCACCGAATTTTAATATGCACGACTTGAAGATTTAACATGTACATGTAATTGTAGTATCATACAAATTGAGGTTGACACATAAAATTTTATATAAATACCAGTGTCAGTATACGACCATTTCTCCTTTTGCTGAAAACTTATAATTAGTATATATATATACCAGCTTAGCTATCAGGTGAAAACCAGACTACAGAAAATCTTGCCCAGAATTGTAGTATTTGTCAACCATAAAATCACGTTTTCTCTCATCGTTCCTGACAAGATCGCTGAGCTTAAACTACTATGGGACAAGTGTATGGACTCCAATCAAGTGGTTGGCATGGCCTGTTCCGAAGCCTTGCTTTGCCTGGTACAGTCTGGCCATGCTGAGTACAACTATGTGATCAACACCGTCTTGAATCTGATTCCATCGGCAAAGTGCCTGACCAGTGGACTGAGATTGCTGAGCGATCTACTGCTGCTGCAGGTCACGATAACTTTGAAACAGACAAAGGTGAAAGGATATACGTGTCCATTCCAACTCAGGTAAGGATTTCAACTTTCTTGAAATTCACAATAAATCTATATGACAGTGTGAAAATCAGATCAGCCCTGTTTACTGGGTGGGTGTATTTATTAAAATTGGTACAAAGGCTCACAAAGCACAGTTTTATGTAAATCAGCCTGATTTAGGGACTGAATTGAAAAGTATATGTTCATCGGATTTCATCTGAACTATTACAATCTCCTTAATGAGATGTCTTGATGTCATACACAGTCAGTGTACATTGCTGAATTGCTTAAAATTAGCCAACCCACTTTATGTAGAAACCAGGTGTACTATACTTCTATTATGCAAATAATATGTAGAAAAACCAATCCCTCTGTATATCAGCAAGTGTTTTAACATGTTGAACAAAATGCAAATTTGACACCTTGACATACATGCAGTCAATGCCATTATCAAATTCATCTCCAACTTGTTCGTGATCACCAACCAGCTCAATCGTGTATGCCATGTAATATCATCCCAAATTAAATTCATCCAATATTTGTTGTAAATAACTCTGATTTTGAATTAATAACAAATCACTGTATGCCAACAACTTTGTGAAATCAGATGTCGAATTCCCAAACTCTCGTTTAAGACTGCATGCCAACTATAAAACAACATGTAAACTTCCGGGCAGTTACAGAGCAGTGCCCCCTAAGTATGCACATAAGGTCACAGTTTCACATACATGAAGGAATTTCCCTGTTCTCCTGGTGAGAAAATGCGTCCTTCACATTGACTTGTCGCCATAACATTGGTATGAATCATATTCTTGTTAGTAATATGTTGATATTTCAACATGATACTTCCTCTCCTGGCAACTAATTAATTTTTTCTGGAAAAGAAAAAAGAAAAAAAAAAGAACAGCGACTGCACAAATTTTCATTGGTGTTATTTCTCATTTGATCTTTGTCATACAAGAACCTACCAGTAATGTTACCATTTTTAATTCTGTTCCATGACATATTCCTGTGTGTGACTATTGTGCGTGGTTCATAGGTATTTAATATGGTAAATGAATTTGTTCTCTCAGTCAGTTGTCAAAATTTTAACTGTTTCCTGCTCTGTTCAGGGCAGTGTATGCATCAGCATAGTTTAGGTAGAGTGCACCTGAGGGACAGATAGTTGGCCTCTCAAACTTTTACAATATTCTATTGGCCCACCATGTTTGGAAGCTCATTTTGAAGCTTAGGGAATAAATAAATTAGTTTTGTGAAAATTGGGCATTTTCCCCCATAGTGACACAGGGATTGCGGCCATTTTGATTTTCAAATACCGGTAGATGTTAGGTACTTCCTTTTTCCAGTACCAAAATTTGGATGGTAACCCCCAATTCTTATTCTTAATTTTGAAAGAGAATGACTGAAAGTTTGCTTGAAGATAGTTTGAACAAAAGTTTAAGTCTTTCATTTTGATGCGTACAGTAAACTACCTTAATCTGAACCATACTTTATGCATGCAGTGGGATTGGAAAATAGTAAATGAAGTTGTAACGCTGGAAGAACCCAATTCAGATACTCCCAATTACACGTTCAGCTTTTATTATTTTCCATTATATGTTTACAAGAAGGGATTAGGTTGCCAACCTGTGCACTTAAAGGATTCCAGTAGTGTGATTCATCTACCGGTACACCTACATCTACAGTAGTTGACTGTTGTAAACAAGCCAAGTGCTTGGAATGATACATCTGTACAATTGTGGTTATTAAACTTAAAAGTGATTGACAGTTGCACATCACATACATGTATTTTCTCTTTCATTTTGTATAATGAGATTTAAATTATTTTCCTATTCCAAACAAGCTACATATAGCAAAGGCGTAGTCTGGAATAGAATGTTGCACTCCATCTACTATATGGTGTTCTATGGAAAATGGACGCTGACGACTCCATGATATAGCATAATACAAATACACATGTCCAGGAATACACACAGTCATGTACATTTCTGCACATGGTCTTGTTTGTACTGAGATCTGTTTGAATTCTGAGTTTAACCCATTGAAATATGATTTATAGATCTATGAACAAATTTACAGTTTGGATAATTATGGAATTATTCATTTCATATGTGATGTGAAACTTGCATTGCAAAGAGTTGTCAGTCATCGAACATGGCCATCTTGTGTCACTCATACGGTTTTTTCTAAGCTGAGAATTGAAAATAACAGGAAATGATATTTTTGGCAATTGTCAATAAATCTATGCAACGTCAGCAACAACTAAGGGCGTGTGTATTCAGAAACACCAGCAGAGAGTGACCTATGACCTCAAAACATGTTATATGATGTACGATGAAAGTTCCAAATCAAGTTGCGTTTGATGTGCGACTGGAATGAGTATAAAGCATTTATCATCACCAGTAAAAAGTCAAAATAAATTTTGTGTGAGATTATTACAGAACCCCTCCACATCCGTTTATATCCGTGTTGACAAGTCGCCCGGATAGCTGGCCGGCATTGCTGGATCAAGTCCAGTACCTTCTTCAGCAAGACGATGACAAGTAAGTGTTCTGTATAAAGGCTCCTGGGAATTTTTGTTGGATCAGTTGTTATACCATACTGATTGAAGACTCAGTTTGAAATTCGAGGGACATTAACATTTTTAACATTTTCTACCAGACCTCCTTGGAGTTCTTCTGAGGTTTGTAGGTTATTGTCCTCAAAATTCAAGACAGATCTCTAAATATAGTACACTCTAAGAGACGGAAAATGAATCATACATCTAAATAAACTGTGTGATACATGTATGTTGTGAAACCCACCATACACACAGTGTATGAGTGGATGAACAAAATATTTAAAGCTGCAGTTCTGCAACTGTTGACAAATTTGTCAGTGTTTTTGTTACATGTATCGACCACAGTTTCTTGGTCAACTTCCTACAGCATTTTAGAATACCCATTATTTGGTTTGGCAATATGACACTGTGTGAGGTGCATGGCTATTGTTGACAATTGAGTTCAAGTCCAGACCTGACTTTGAGTATCAACACCGACAATGTAGGACTCACAGTCAATGTTGACAAGCTGAGTGCTAGGTACTTCAACATGCTGTGGGAAGTAGACATAGAAACTGTAGCTAATGTGCAATAAAACCTGAGAAAAATTATCAAAAGTAAGCCTTCAGAGAGTGTTTTCTCAGATGTTTATATTCTGCTTTCCACTCAGACTTGGTGTTTGCTGTGTTATTCTGCTGAGGCCATTCCTAAAATATGTCATGTTGAATCCCAGTCCAGAGACGTCAGACAGATCGTTCAAAACTTTGCTGTACTCTGCATTGCTGCAGTTGTGTGCACATCAGAGCAGTGATACAGATGAGACAGTCATATGCATCATAGATTTCCTCGTCACCATCACACCTCTGATGCAGGTACACTTGCTGTTTTTTGTCTCACTTTCTTCAACAAATTTCCAAAGTGGTTCAGATTACATGTGTCTAATTTGGAACAACCGCACGATGTCACTGAATGACTCTGAGCCATCAGAGAGCATACTGTAAGTGATATGCCAAACACTTCACAATGGGATGAGTTCAGAATGGGAGATGTGTGGCTCATATATTATGTCAAAAACAATGCTCACAGAAAACGCATTCTAAACAAGTTGGTTGCGCAGTATGTACAATACCATTAATTACTTTTTATGAGGCCCCAACAAGCTTCCATGAACGTTTTCTCAAATATTGAAATTTACAATAGTAGCCTATAATTGCCTGTTTACTCAAATAAAAATTTACTGAGTTCTAACTTATCGAACGCTGATTACTAAATCAAAATTTCCGTTTTTTTCATTTTGCTCTAGACGCAGCCACTCTCAGTTCTTACAGAGACAGTAGCTTGTCTTCACAGTCTTGTAAACTTTATCATCCGTCATCCTGACAAACTGAAGACGCAGCTCGCAGCGGCTGCAGTAAATCTTCTCTGTGTTTGTAAAGCACTGCTGAGAACATCTGGAGACCTGAAGAGTAGCCTCGTTCTTCTTGTTAGGATTTCCACGGTGGCGACGCTACCAACTGTTGCCATCATGGTACTGAGTGATCTGCTGCTAAACGTACCAGTGATATACTTTCAAGATGTTCTCACAGTGGGTCAGTACTCTTATTTTAACATTGATCAGTTGCGTCACTGTCGTGTTTACTGTGTTACAAAAAGTTTACAAAAACAGCGTGATCTATTATTGTTTCACACCAAACAGTAAATATAAGATCTTACAGGTCACTACAATAATCTGAATTTTCAGGTTTGCTGGAATGGTTTTTGATGTGTTTTGTCAACTTTCTGTACTTCTGATGTCAAATACCACCGTACCGACCTGAAACGCAAAATTCTTCACGAGTCTAACAACATCTCCATCCATCAAGGTTGAAAAATTGTAACACTTGCTCTGTACAATATATTTCACATTGAGTGTTGCATACTCCCATACAATTGGAGTCACACCCAAATTAATAGCTTTCCTTTCACTGTGAGACACAGTATACAATCAATTAACTTCAAAATCCCCAAGAACGTGTTCTGTCCATACATGTATCTGAATGCGGCCACTGTACAACATTCTCTAACAGTCCCTTGTTTGCTTTGAAATTTGGTATTTTCTAGCGCTGATTTTAGGCTTTGTGTAGCTAAGCTGAGTGAGCTGGCACTTTTGTGAAGTATTATGGCCTTGGGGCTGACCTAGCCAGACCGTTGAGGGCGCTTTAGTGTAGGTCAAAGCCGCATAGTGAACCGGGCATTGTGAGAAAGTATCACTGTACAAGCCACATACCTGTACGCTCTCCATCACATTGATAACCATATGTGTAACAGTGGTGCTATTCTCTGTCCTGGACATGTTCAAAAATATGCTAAATTCAAGTTCAAAACAAGGAAAAATTATAGTATCGCGAGTGAAATTTAGGCCCTTTGAAAATAAACATCCATGTTGATACTGTTGATAAGCATATAACGATGACACATCAAATCAAATGTAACTAAATCATGGGAAACAGTTTGCAATACAAGTTCACTGAACATTGGGCATAGTTTTGACATACTCCAAAGTGACAATCTTGAACTGTTACCCTCTCAGAGAAGAAGGATTAATTTTGTTGCTGTAGTTTGTTTAAGGTTTGGTTAAGGCCGCCTAATTTGTTGATGTATGCTGGTACACATTCAGTAAATGGATCAGGGTTCATTACATATCACATGTCACTTTACATGTCAAATAGTTTCGTAGGAGGAATTTTTTTCATTTTCAATTCCAATGGATGTACAGTGAATAGGGCTTCAGGGTTTCATGTGGAGTTTGTCACAAGCTTGACAAGGTTTACACTGGACATTTCACTATTTCAAATCGAAAATGGCAGAGTCCTGTAAATACTTTCATGTACAGAATTAACGCTGTAAGTCGTGCAACATAAAATTATGATGCTTTTCTTGTTTGCTACATTTTACTTCTATATTAACTCTTTGAGTGCTGTATTTTTTTCCCACTGAAATTTTAGTGCAAAGTTATCAATTTTTATGAATTTTTCTGTAATTTTTTTATAATTTTGGACCAAATGGACATCACATTTTGGTGGCTACAGTTTTTTCTCAAAATTTTGGCAAAAATCAGAGATAATAGACTTTGGCGCTCAAAGGGTTAACCAAATTTAGATAAAACTTAACCACTGCATATGAGTGGGAAATTGAAAATGTGTAACAAATGCAGAACTGAATATCTGACGCGTAATTTATGCAAATTATATTCATTGTGATGCATCTATATTGTACAAACATTAGCTACAAATTACAGCATTTTCTTTCTTCTCTATACTCCAGCTAAGAAGACACTGTCAAAATCAACATCATCATGTGTTCATACAGTCCTTGTTCTGCCTGTGCTTCAAGCCATCTCCACATCTCAGGCATCTGTTGTCATGACAACCAAACAGAAAACACTTGTCCAGTCCTCAGCATGGGATGTTCTTTCGCTGATTGAACAGTGCCTTAAAAGTGACCCACATACAGAGGTGAGTGCACTTTCTGCCCGATGGAAATATCTCAGCATCAGTCTCATACCAGTGGAAGTTTTGCATGTATGTAGAACTTTCTTGTGTTAGACTTGAGTTGGGGATGTGCTAATTTAGCTAAGAGGGCTCACTAGTGTAAGATACACTTACTTAAAGTATAGTGCAATGATTTTGTCCACACAATCTAAACTTTCAATGTGTTTGATCAAGTGCATGCTGTTCTCCAGTTTCCAACATATTTTACGATTTATGTCACCTTGGACAAGACTGGGGCAAGTACAAGCATGTTTACTCTGCCAGGATTGTATTAGATTCTTGAATAAATGACCCTCCTAAATATTTGTAAACCCTGTTTATTTCAAACGGTTATTAGTAAATGTTGTGAACTCAAGATGCATAAATCGTCTTTTTTTTGTAGGAAATAGAGATGAACGTTAACATCACAGATCCGTGGTTCAGTAAGATGTCAAACCTCACAAAATACGTGGGAAAGTTTCAAAGGTATCCCGAAGCTGCATATGATTGGTTGAATGCCATCCAATCAGAGTTGAAGAAAGGTGATAGCATTCCAGATGATGTCATCTTGCTTCTTGCCTATCTTTTGGTGACATCTGAACAGGTGTTGTTGGATCAGTGTCTGACAGTGATTTCAGATGTAGCATCCAAGGACGTAACCAAGGTAACATTCATGGCCATTGCCCTTTAGGTCAGACTTTGCAACCAAATTTTTTAAAGATAAAATATGTTGCAAAGTGGTGTTTTGAAGTGCTTCCACCAATATTTACAATACCATAGTGTCAATATATTGCAAAGGGAAGGTTAAAATGATGTCCTCTAACTTCCAACCCTATGTTGAGAAAGAGGAAGTTTACAAAGAGGGACTGAAGCAGTTAAACCCCTTGACTACCTATGGCGCCGGATATATCTGGCGCCATATTGAATTACCATATACCTTGAGTGCCGGAAATATCCGGCACAGTTAAATAGGCGTATTTGCTTCGCTTTTGTCGCTAAAAATCCCGTAATTTCGGCGTCGGCACGCAGCGCGACTAAGATTGATGTATTCCGATCTGGCCTGAATGTGATTGCGCCCCCGTACGTCCGAGTATGGCCAAAATCTGGAAGCAAATGTCGTGACCCATGACCTCGACCCTGAAAGGTCAGGCTGATCACAGAAGCGTCGCGCTGATTGTTTACAGTTTTCAGAAGTACGGACGATCGCGAAGATGTTTATGGTTTGTTTTTTTTAATGAAATGAAATGTTTATTTATTGAAAACAAATGATTTATATGTAAATATGTTCTATTAACAGCAATATTCGTGAATGAAACTAGAGGAAATACAATTTTTTACTATAAGCCAATGAGATTTTATAGCAGCCATATTATCAATACGACTAATTACATGACTGGTCATGTGTTTGGTCCCCGGGGTTTGGTCATGTGATATGTTGTTCCCTAAAATGTTTTTTAAATATTGTGAATCATTTTTTGATAAATCATGACCATTTTAGATGCATGTTTCTGCAAGGAAGATATAAAGCAGGTGTTTACAAATATAAAATGTGTTGATTTTCAAATACAGAATCATGTCAGATGCTGATGTTTGTGGTTCATTTACTCTGCCTTTTGTGAGAAAAATCTCAAATAGGTACATGATAACATCTATAAATAAAGTAAAGGGTAGTTATTATTACATATATGTAAAGACAATGCCATGAAAATTGCAACTGTATTCAAATTTGCGTCATTTTATGGATTCAAAACACGTCCTGATGCTTCAAATATTCATATTCTTTGCCAACTCTGGTCACATGATGTGTCATGTGATCAGTCACGTGACCTGGAAATACAAAACTTATGTATGAAAAAGTGGGAAATTTCATGCTGATTCAGAAAATATATGGTTTATTGGTACTTACTTTATTTTTACTCTAAGCAGTGTTCATGCAATGTCCACACCTAAGATTTTATCAATATTTCCGTAAGGGCCCTGGTATATAGGAATACATGGCCTTGGTAGTCAAGGTTTAAAGTAAAGTCAGTACTTGCAGAACTGCATACACAGCAAACCATATCAGAATAATACATCAACTGCTGCTTATCCTCAGAAGAATTGCAGCTGTATGTCATATGTGAAATTCAAAAATCTATGCCTTGATTACAACTTCCAGCCATAGTGTTTAATTGATTTGGTTTCTATGTTTGCACTCTGCAATTTGGAAACCATTTGCAAGAAATGTATTGTTTAGTTTCATCCCTCATTTCAACATGTTTCTCATTCTCTCTACAGGCACCACACTTTCTCTCACTCCTGCTCTACAAACTAGGGCGAGAAAATGACCCCGAGCTGAAGATCAAACTTCTCTACACCATACCAAGTACAGGTACCCACAAGGCCTGCGTTGGATCAATCTTGAAGACGTTGCAAGCATTTGCTGCAGTACCGCTGATGGAAGCTGTTGCAATCAGACTTATGGCGTCTCTATGGAAACTACAGGTAAACAGCATCACCATTGAAGCAATACCTGACAACTAATACAAATTTGGAAAAGGATGTGATTCTGATAAACCATCTCACGATGTATGTATGATTGTTGATTTCTCATGAATGCTACACACAGGTATTGTGCCTGGGTAAACATTTGATTTGTTTCATAGTTCTATGTATGCTTTCCAATCTCAGTCAAAGAGCACTGATTAATCGGATTTGAACCAAGATTGACCCATTGCTGCAGATTGACTTAAATCTCTAAACATTCCACTTTGTATCACATTGCTGTAGATATGTATTTACCCATGGTGTTGTCTACTTCTTTTGGAAAGGGAAAAATATAAAATACACATCTTTGTTGGTCAGTTTATGTGTATGTGTATATTTACTAAACAAAAAGTGTATTGTATATTCAGGATGTATCTTGTATGTCATCATTCCAAGTGCTGTTGTCAGCATGCTGTATTTCAAAGTAGTGTTCAGTACCTTACAGTCTCCCAGTGCTGTTACTCATATTAATACTTTGAGTGCCAAAGCCAATTTTTGTCACCTTTATCGAACATAACTCGGTCAAATTTTTTCAGATTTTTCCTGAAACTTTGATCAAAAATTGTAGAAAATGAAAAGTGATGTCCATGTGGTCTAAAATTATGGAAAAAATGAATGAAAAACTCATAAAAGTTGGTAAACGGGTGCACTAAAATTTGATGGGGAAAATTACAGCACTCAAATGATTAAGATAAATACTACTATGTTCATGCAAGGCAAACATACATGATTCATGCATGACATTTTACGATCTTAATTTTGATAAACATGTCAGACGTGAACTGACTACATACTTCCAATGCATATACTCAACAGTCATTTGCCCCTTGCATCCTATTAGCATTCAAAGAAAACTCGATTTATCTGGAATGTTTGATGAAGGATACCAACTTTCTTACAGGATCGTTGTTTTCCATATCTACAAAAGCTATTGACACTTGTCAAAACACCTGACAAGTCAGGAACTCATGGTTGTGATGACAAACTGGTTGCCAAGGCAGCGACTATTCGAGATGTCTGCAGAGAGAGGTACATGTAGTTTATATGATAAATGAAGATTTTAAAGCTTCATTTGCTGTAGCTTTTGATTTATTTTCCAATATTTTCATTCTGTTTGTAAAGTACAGTTTGCTGGTTAACCTCCAAAATCATGTAGCGAGTATAGTGTTCAACATGTCAACACAGCCTGTACATATGTAACGTTCAACATTATCGTCGACAAATGAATTTTAGTCCAGACCAGTTTAATATGAATTCCTTCTTGTTCATTCTGAGTTATTATCATCGATATTTCAACATTTCAAAAGCATAAACAAGTATGACCTTGAGTTGCAGTGAACAACAAGTCTTATTTTCAGCAATTTCAGCGGATTTCTTCCATCACCTCCCTAGCCAGCTCTTTCCCTGAAAACTTCCATCTTGACTTTTCACGTATTTGTACGGAACGCAGTCTCCCACGGAGGACAAGTTGCATAGGTGAAGACTTGTAATGTACTGGTTTGTTTTCATAACTCTCAGGCCGTACCAACACGTGTCCGAGATGTTGACAGCAATACACTGGTTCATATCTGAGTTCACGTCACCCGCTGATGGCACAGTGGTGGTTCTTGCTCTAGAAGGGCTTTATTTCCTCTGTAAATCTGAAGTTGTTGATATTAGGACCACATGGGGCGCTATCTCTTCAAAGTTTACCACAGAAGACAGGTAGGAAGCAGACAAATTTTATCACATCTGTATATTGGGTCAAAATTTTAACATTAAATTTTTCTCAAAGGAAATATCTGAAAGCAGTCACTGTCATTCCATTTTGTTGAATTACATCAGAATCATTTTAATTGACTGTATTTTGGTGCAACTGTATTGGGCACTCTAAACTTTGATGTTTCATCATTGTATTTCCAAATCGTAGTGATGTTTCAGACACATGGCAGGGAAACCTGCTAAACACCAAATCATATTTTCTGTTGTAATATTTTACCTTAAATCATACATTTTGTTTAGAAATGAAAGAGAACCATCTCTGCTAATTTCAAATTTTTGCTTTCATGTTTTTTTGTTTGCCATACAGGCCTCTAGTAAACAGCAGAATTTGTGAATTATTTTCATTGGTACCTGATCTGAATGTTGACACTGAAGACTATGAGGTAAAGAAGTTATTTTACACAACTACACTGGTTCCAAATGGTTACTTCATACAATCCGTGGGTTATCGGTTGTTTCCCTTCTATTGAAATGAATGTCTGCAATGAATTAGGGAAACCATTAAGGTTTTGGTAGTCCCAGGACTTGCGTCAAAGTTCATTAGATGATTCTCCAGCGTATTTTGGTTGCCTGCACACCACTTGATCACACACATGAACTTCCTTGTTATGCTTGTTGGTCCTGAATTGTGCAGGTCAATGTCTCCTCAGCTAAATCAATGTACCATTGACCCAAAAAAACTTTTCTCCAAAACAAGGAAATTTGAAAATAAACTGGTCTAGGGTTGATGAGAGACAATCCAGAAGGTCCTAAATTGACCAAAAGAGTTATGCACCCATGTTACATATTTTCAAACTTTTACAAATCAAATTCATTTAGCCTACCACATTTGGGGCTCATTTTGAACCTTAAATATTGCCTGATTTGTTTCTCTTGTACCAAAATTTGCATGATGACCCCTGATTTTTTATCGTGATTTTGAAAGAGAATAATTGAAAGCTTGCCCGAGGAAAGTTTGAACAAAAGTTTAAGTCTTTCATTTTTGAGGCACGAACTACCATAATGATGTCAATGTGATTCATTTTCTAAAGTTAAATTATTCGGACCTGCATAACTTTTGTTTGCATATGTTGGTCTCATATCAAAGTTCTGAAACTTGGTTTGTTGAAATAATGAAAGTGAAGTGGAACAGGCTTTTTATGATGTGTCTCAAAGTTTGCATGTTTCTGGTTAAGTGTCACTCTTTGTGGTTTACTCAATTTTGATTTTTTACCTCAGGAATTTCGTGATGAGGTTGTGACTTTGCTTTGGTGCTTTGCAAAGAATTCTCATCCAATGATCAGTGGTGCGGCATATTCAGCTTTGTCACAATTTGATGAAGAGGAATTCAGGCTGGATGATCTTCCAGAAAATGTGAGTTTTCTTAAGAGAAAAAAAACATTGTATTGATAATCTATAATTGCATAAATATTATATTCTTCAGTTGATCTGTAAAAACTCAGCAATATTAGAGGTAATCACTCATTTTGTCAACCACTGTTTAACCCTCAGTGTTATCTCATCGTTTTCAATAGCAAAGTTGGCTTTCTTTAGAGAGAAATGGGATGAAAGGGCTGAAATAGCAGTCTTGATATTTTATCCTTGGAAAACCCACACCATTTTGCTAGAAAGAGCGCCCTCTATTTACATATTAAATTTGCCTTTGTTTTTTACTTGTGACATACAGTACAAGGACATGAAAAATAGTATCATTTAGGGCCATGCTGTTCTTTGGCTCAGTGTAATTCATGCAAAAATAATGTAGCATGTCACAATATTCTGGCATCTTCACTTCCTATGTCAGCCATTTCAAATGGCTTTCTGCTATTGCTACCTGTATTTGTAATCAGGCCCCACATCTATGTTATGCTGAGTGCTCTGTGTTTATCAAGACAATATGATTGATTGTGATATTATGTGTACATTTAGATTAGCTCTGAAGTGAAAGCCAAGGTAAGAGCTGTGAGGGAGAGGGAGAGAGAAAGGAGGCAAATTACAGCAGAGGAGGAGCAGGAAGATGAAGAAGAGGAAGATTTTGATATTCAGGAGATTGTTACACAAAGTTAATATGTCAAGTCAACCCAACAATACTCAAAGGTAAATTTCAAACTTGAGTCCATGCAAAAGCAGCATGCTTCATGCGTTCTGTTATCAATGACCTTGGCTGTTGTTATTGTAAAAATAAAGGATTGATCTCATTAAAATCAGATAAAAGATGGGTCAGTCTTTTTGGCAGTGGTTGAGACCGAGGCATCTCTATGTTAGATCTTAATCGTATTGAGATAAAGATGAACCACACCATAAACACATATTTTTGAATGAAACTGCTGCTTGCCAGAAATATGTTTTTCAGATTTTATGGTTTTTTCTTTGTGGGATGGGTGGGGTGGGGTGGTTAGGGTGTTATGTAGTATTATAGTATGATTAAATTGAATTAAACACAATTATGATCACACACAACTCTGGGTTTCCTTTATTGAAAGCATTTAAAGTCTCTTTCAAGACTCCTTCTTCAATTTTAATTGTAAAAATAAAGTGATCTTACAAGAAAGAATCCATGAAATTATTTTTGAGCAGTTTTTGGTTTTATGTGTCAATCATATGGTTGACACAATAGACTAGTAAGGATACACAGATAACTACAAGGACATTTTTTGACATTTTCTGATGTACTTTTGACACAGACTTTCAAAAATTCCTGACATCATTGGTAGCGCAGGAAATGAATGTCATGCCAAGAGGGTTTACCAGTCTGCTTTGAAGGGGCACAAGAAATCATCGTTACAGAGCAAGGTTGTGAGTGGAGTACCAACTTTGATACAACGGCAGTACGACAAAAATAAACTTCCTGGTTTGAAACAAGGACTTGCTGGTAATGACACTCATTGTTATAATATAATCGCCATTTTTAAAGTTACCACAGGTACAATTTTCAAAGGCCTCATTCTAGATTTTCAGGGACCAGAATAACTTGATGCTGAGACTACAAATCACGGGTAATTCCTGTCTCTTACCTTTGAAAATTTCAACAAGCAGACCTGAATATTTAAAATGATGATGCAAAGACAGCTTTATGGTAGCCTTATCAGAGATGAATTTTGTATTTGAAAGAATCGGCAATGCTGCCTAACTTGAATTTTAAAAATGTCTCTACATTTTTGGTTGTCTGATATATTAAAGCATTTCTACTACAACCAATAATTTTTAAATGGATCACTTTCAGCTGCCCTTTTGTTTTGCTATGATCCGTCCATGGAAGTTGGAAAAGATGGAAAGCCTGCAAGGAGACACCTGGTTGGTTTTGGACGCACCTATCAAAAAACACTTACCATTCTTTTGAATGAGGTATGTATGGTAGTGGCGGGCCCCATGTTTTTACAGTACATTGGTGAAAATGTTGCGAGGGGTCACCTCACCTTGCACAATTTGGTACAAGAGAAACAAATTACCTTATATTTACCAATATTTGAAATTCAAAATGGCTGCTAGCCCTGTGTTAATGCTATGGGGAAAATTGAATTTTTTAAATTTTTGTAAAAATAAGCTAATGGAAACTGTATTAACTGTTTGAGTTTCAAAGTGAGCCCCTACAAGTGATAGACCAAGAAAAAGTATTATGCAGTAAAGGTTTCAGAGTCTGAATATGTCCTTTAGGCACATTCTACCTTGACTAGGAATGGCTTTATCAGCCTGTTCATTGATTTGCTGTAGATTTTATGCTGTTTTGCTGACAACTTTACTGCTTTTAATCAGTGCTCAAGGTTTCCTGTCAAGTAATGTCACGTCAACAAAATGAATTTTCAGGTTCCAGTTCAGCCATCAGAATGGTACAGGACGTTGTTGATGCCTCAAGTATGGACAATTTTCATGAGCAAATTATTTAATGCTATGTTGGAGGTAGGTACATGTATTTTAGATCCATGACTTTTTATTTGTTTGCTTTTACAGTTTATGAAGAGTAATTTGCTCAATTCTGTGGCAAATTTTTTATTATGCTCTATGCATCAACACATTTGATTGAAAAGTGTTTCTCATAAAAATATTTTCTTACAGTAGAATTAAATCAGTGTTGATTTCCTATGTTCAAGAATGTGTGTGAACAATGCTTGTTGAATTTTTTTGAGTTTCTGTCATGAATACCTTTGCAGGGAAGGAAAGCTGAATTGGAAATGCAGCTTAGTAATAAAAGCAGGGAGTTGTCCGAGTATGAAGTGGAAAACAGACAGAAAAGTGCCTGGCTCTGGGTCAGAGATACTGTCATGGATGTATTGAAGTCAGCTTCCAGGTGGGTCGAAAACTGCCAGATTTGTCGGAAAAAAAGGAAAAAATTCAAATTTCCATTTCTACAAATTGGCCTGACATGATACACTTTGTCATCATTTATCAGTGAATAGTTTAGGTTAAGGGGACACAGTGCTCTTGGCACAAATTTGAAAAACAAATGGAACCATTTATAGAATCCTACAAAGAAAGGTTCTACTCAGTAAAAAGTTCCAGATGTTTACCCATTGCTGCTTTGCAAGTTTGTATTTACTACTCTTGCGGGTTTATGGTCATATTCAATTATTTCATAACACTTTCACTGTATTGCCTATTACATTTTTTTCTTCTGCCCACAGAGGTAACCCTTCTATGCAGTCCAATTCAGTGATGGCCTTAGCTGGGCTAGCAGTCACTGTCACAAAGTATGCATCGAGTCTCGACAAATCTGAGTCGGATGAGTTAGTCAAAATTGCACCCGCACACTTGACTCATGCTCATTGGCTCAACATGGTGATAGAGACATTGCGCAGTATCATGGACAACAACCATGTACCGTCAGGGAGAATTTTTAACATGTGCCAACAAGTAAGTCAGTAAATATGTTTTTATTCCCCACAGACACCGTCCGGGGGGACTTATAGGTTTGGTCATGTCCGTGCGTGCGTGCGTGCGTCCGGGCGTGCGCCCGTCCGTTCACGCAGATATCTCTGAGATGCCTGGAGCGATTTCATTCAAACTTGGTACAAGGATTACTTCATATGTCATACAGATGCACGTCAATTTGTTTTGTGATACAATCCAATATGGCCGCCAGGCGGCCATTTTATTACGATTTTTCATGTACACAGCCATAACTCAGGCATGTTCCAACTGATTTATTCAAAGTGGTACAGGACATTGACCAATGTCATAGATATGCACGTCAATTTGTTTTGTGATACATCCAATATGGCCGCCAGGCGGCCATTTTATAACGATTTTTTCATGTACAGAGCCATTACTCAGGCATGTTTCGACCGATTTATTCAGAGTTGGTACAAGGACATTGACCAATGTCATAGATATGCACGTCAATTTGTTTTGTGATACGATCCAATATGGCCGCCAGGCGGCCATTTTATTACGATTTTTTCATGTACAGAGCCATTACTCAGGCATGTTTCAACCGATTTTATTCAAAGTTGGTACAAGCTTATTGACAAATGTCATAGCTGTGCACGTCAATTTGTTTTGTGATACGATCCAATATGGCCGCCAGGCGGCCATTTTATTACGATTTTTTCATGTACAGAGCCATAACTCAGGCATGTTCCAACCGATTTTATTCAAAGGTGGTACAAGGACATTGACCAATGTCATAGATATGCACGTCAATTTGTTTTGTGATACGATCCAATATGGCCGCCAGGCGGCCATTTTATTACGATTTTTTCATGTACAGAGCCATTACTCAGGCATGTTTCGATCGATTTTATTCAGAGTTGGTACAAGGACATTGACCAATGTCATAGATATGCACGTCAATTTGTTTTGTGATACGATTCAATATGGCCGCCAGGCGGCCATTTTATTACGATTTTTTCATGTACAGAGCCATAACTCAGGCATATCTCAACCGTTTTATTCAAAGTTGGTACAAGGACATTGACCTATGTCATACATATGCACGTCAATCTGTTTTGCGATACGATCCAATATGGCCCCAGGCGGCCATTTTATTACGATTTTTCATGTACAGAGCCATTTCTCAGGCATATCCGCATGTTTCGACCAATTTTATTCAAAGTTGGTACAAGGACATCGACCAATGTCATAGCTATGCACATCAATTTGTTTTGTGATGCGATCCAATATGGCCACTGTGCGACCATTTTGTTACGATTTTTTCATGTCCTGAACCATAACTCAGACATGTATCAAGCGAATTCATTCAAAAGTATTTTTATACAGACCTAATGAAGAGGACTCTATCCTCTCTGAGGACCTACAGTAATCAAAATTCCCATTAACAAGTGGGGACTGTGTCATCAACGATGACTTGTGATTATTCTGACTTGCAAAGATAATGTAGCAGATGAACCTAATGTTCTGCAGATCTTTTCTGTTTTTTTGAAGATAAATGTACATTATACAAGCATGAGTCTTCTATCCTTTGTTTTAGTTTTGAGAAAACCTATGCATTTTATTATTTATTTCATTATTTTTATGTTGATCGCATTTGATTAATTCAATGTTACTTCAATTTGAAGAGAAAATTATTTCATAATTTAATCATTAATATTTTAGTATTCACACAATCCAAAGCAATTCTTCTTATTGTCATATATATTAAAAGTGAACAAAATTTGTTCTCAAAACCAGACTTCACTTTTCGGTGTTCAAATTTCCAAACATAAATTGTTATCCAAGGAAAGGATTCTATGCAAAGTCTAAGCTTTCATGTGTTTTTTGTCCCTTCTATCAGAGAACAGGTGGTCGTAACACTGGATCATCAAGTACACTAGCGAGGGCAGCTGCTTCAATTGCACTACCCCAGCTTGCACCCATGTTGATAGCCACAGACTCGGACAAAATTTTCAGATGCTGAAGACGTTGACCGCCATGTTGCCAGGACAACCATCAGCTGACGAGTCACCGGTGATTCAGTTTCACTGTGGGTTAGGTCTGGGTAGTTTGCTGAGCAGGCTGTATCAAGAACACTTCAGTGAAGTCACTGGCAATGAGGTACAGTTAGTATGCACGTTGCAGAGTTTAGGAAACCCTATCCACTTTATTTCCTGTAGTTTTTGTATATTACATATATATAGATATATATATATATATATATATATTATATATATATATATATATATATATATATATATATATATATATATATATATATATATATATATATATATAAGAAACTGTAGGAATTCAGGTGATCCCCAGTGGAGCGTGGAATGGGGTGAAGATAGAAGAAACTTGGGTTGAAACACACTACCACACCTGGTTGTTAGGTTCCAAACGTATTTATTATACCTCAAACACAACGTTTCGCTCTAAATTTAGAGCTTCTTCAGGTGTTATTGTAGAAAACACCTGAAGAAGCTCTAAATTTAGAGCGAAACGTTGTGTTTGAGGTATAATAAATACGTTTGGAACCTAACAACCAGGTTTGGTAGTGTGTTTCAACCAAGTTTCTTATATATATATATATATATATAATATATATATATATATATATATATATATATATATATATATATATATATATATATATATATATATATATATATATATATATATATATATATATTAGTGTGTTTAAACCCAAGTATATTATATATATATATATATATATATATATATATATATATTATATATATATATATATATATATATATATATATATATATATATATATATATATATATATATATATATATATATAAAATGAGTCATTATCATTAGATTTACATACTAAACATACTCATTAATACACTTTGGATAAAGAATACATTTTGTTTGTTGAGCATTTGATGTTCCTTAATATGTATATACCAAGATGTCTGGTAATGTGTGGCACCATTGACAACATTGAATCCATAATGAACCACTGATTGTTATACCATTGCTGCATAAAGATGGGATTTGTGTCTTTTACTGATGTCACTTTGTATCAATTAAAGTTATACAGTGCATTAGGTTCAAGGTGCATACATGTAAATATGCACCTCGTTTCAGCAATTTGTGATATTTAACCTTTAACCTCTGACCTCTTGTGCTGTCTAGTTTACTTTGGATTCTTCAGCTTTTACCCAAATTACACAGATGATGACAATCATTTCACCAGCGTTAAAAGGAGAGTTCAGTGATTAAAAAATCTCAAAAGTGGGAATACTTTGACATTTGGATGAATCCACAGACAGCTGATACAGTTGAAGGCATCTGAAACTTAATCCTTTTCTTGTGCCAAGGATGGCATGGATAGCTCATTGCCCTGTTCATCACTGACATCCATCATTGCCAGTTTCAATGGCCATTCAAGATCGGTAATGCATCAGGCAATTGCCCACATGTCTCTTTAATGACTAATTCAAATCCATCTTCACTTGCCCTCTCTGCAAGTCAAGTATAGCTTTCTCACATTACATTACATGGATTCATCTGCCAGAATCCACTACATACAGATAGTGAAAGAGTGACACTAGATGGCCAGGGAGTGATTTGTATTAGTCTGTGCGTCAGTCAAACTTCAGCAAAGTTGCCAGTCTTGCCTTTCTAACTGAGTGAGTTTCTCTTTTTGCAAGTTCTTGAAAACCGTTGCCATGGTAATTGCTCTGTTTTGTGATTGATGCCTACTCTCAGTTCCAAAATCAGCTCTGCAGGCCTGTCCTTCAAGGAATCTACAGTAACTGAATTACATCAGAGTTCAAGCAGAGTGGGAAATTCATTGGAAATCAGAACTAGACATCCAGGCAGGCCACATGGAAAAGTCACCTGCCTTAGCAAGATAGTACCTGCCCTGACAATTATGTCTGATTCACTGCACACCTGATAGACCTCACCTCTAATCTCAGCAAACCAAAAAATCGGTGATTACAGGAATTACTAACTTCCCATTAGGCAAGTTGCCATAAAATCGCACCTCCCTGGCAAAAGTTTTACCTTTTTCCAGTAGGCAGTCATTTCTTACACTGGTTTAAGCCTTTTTAAAGTCATCCGCATGTAACCCTAAAAGGTATACAGTCACCTGTAATCTAAATATGCCCATATATGGTCAAAGGGGCATTCCTTGGTATTCAAAATGCCCATGTGAGGGCGCTGTTTTTAAAAAGCAGCCACCTGCTTAAAATCTGTGATTGGTTAGATTTCCTCTTTCCATGGTAACTGTGGCAAAATTGGAACAGATGACAGTATACCTGTAATGTTATTATGCAATTTGTGTTTTCAGGGTGCCATGGCAACTATGAAAGCGCTTGATGTCTTGGAACATAGCTGTCTGACCCCGGCAATACAGAACACCAATGGCTGCATGCTTGGCCTAGGCTTGGCGTTGTCTTCACTGTGTGGACTCGGTGCCACTCATTCAAGAGTTCACGTAACATCAACTCATGCAAAGTTGATGGCGCTGTTAGAAGTCTGGGAAGATGAGGAAAAGTCTGGTATTTCTGTCCAGGTAATTGATGACCCAAAAATATTGAAATAAGTAATCCTAGTGCTTAAAATTTAAAAATAATTTTTATTATTCACCTAAACATTATCATTTATTTTATTTGATATATTATCATCGTGATATGCAAATGTTGTTTTGGTCATATCTACTATTTCTACATTCTGTGCATTTTGAAAATAGAATTGGCTCCATATGTATGATATATGACCACAGGTGTTCCTATTTCTATAGCGAAAATCACAGATGTTTGTTAGAATGAGACTTTAAAAATTCAGCATTTATGATTGACATAGGGAGCTGATACTGAGTGTCATGTTTGGGACTGACAATATACTGTGAAAATTCCTGTGGCTGCATTACTATTACTGTGATAAACTTTGTGACAAACTTTCCTATGACGTATTTGTTGTACCCAGTTAATGATTGCATTTGGCATTTTGATGTGAAAAGGGACATTTGTGGGAATTTTAGATATGAAAAAAGGGAAAACGCAAGACTGTATAACAATATTAATATAATAGAGAAATGGTTAATCTTTTACTTTTTACAAGGAAAATATCATATTTCTCCCATGCACTTGGTTAATTGTTTCAAGGTTTGAATATGTGTATTTTCCCTAATACAACAGAAAACTAGTCAAAATGATAACCTCTTTGCTTCAGATTTGTCAACTCAGCTACTGACCATGTTATGAACTTTGGTTTTTCTCCCCCTCTCTCTCTCTCTCCCTCCCTCTCTCTCTCTCTTTCTCTCTCTCTCTCTCTCTCTCTCTCGCTCTTTCAGACACTCTGCATGTGTCTTGCTTGCGTTACGGTATCAGCTTGCAACAGTAATTACCTGTCTGCTGAAGTAGGCACTCTGGTGCTGAGGAAATTTCAGTCTCTGAGTCAACAGTACCCCCAGGTAGGAGAAGTTATTAGCTTTCATGTCAATCTCATCCTTCAAACTTCAAATTGGGGGTATTGACCTGATGGCATGATGTGCAGCAAATACGGGTACCATATGATGGATATAGTACACCTGTAATTACTCACTTCAAAAACAACTTCAACCTTGATTTAAATGTAAGTTAGCACCTGAGCAACTCTTTCTAATACGGCTAGCTAAAGTGTACCCAAAGTGCTTAGCTCAGAAAATGCAGTGCCTTAATAGAAATGAAAGTTATTGACATAGAAAAAACTGCATCATTAAGGTAGAATGCGCTTCAGGGACAGATACTCAGACTCTCAAATATTTTCATAACTTTCCTAATCTACCACTTTGTAGGACTAATTTTGAAGCCCTTGGAGTAAGAAAAATTTTCACTTCCTCAGTTTTTTGAAAATCAAAAATTTTATATGAGTTAATACAGGGATGACAGCAATTTTGAATTTTAAATATCAGTAAATGCCAGGTAATTCGTTTCTTTAGGTCCAACCTTTGCACGGTAGCCCCAGATTTTTGTGCTTGATTTGGTAAGAGTAGGGTTGAAATCATTGTGGAAAGTTTGAGCAAAAATTTAAGTAACTTAACATCAAGAGCTTGCCATGGTGCGGTACATAATACATGTATATCAAAATCACAATTTGAACCAACTTATAAATTTTTGCTCCAGTGTCATCATTTCCAATGGGAGTACATGACATGTATCTATGAAGAAAGTGTCCGAACAACAAAATATTCATACTTTTGCAGTGTTTTCTCTGCATGTTCACTGAAGGGGGCAATTTCTGCCCCATTCATCAAAATTAGGGGGCAGACTTGACATTTTAGGGGCAGTATTGTTGCTTACTAATGACATTAAACAACATATCCTATCAAAATATGAACATAAAAAGGCACTAGTATCCATGGAGACTGAACCACAACTATGTCCTTAGCTGTTCTTTTGGATGTGTACACTCCACGTTATGCATATCACCAAAGTTGAATAACAGGCAATATTTTGTCTTTTTCCGAGGGAATATTCTGATTAGAAACAACAGCAAATTTACAGGTCACTACACTATGTGCTTGGGTCACCATGCATCATATGGTCGTTTGCGCAGTCAGTAACTTTTAATGGGCAGAAAATGGCTCAAAATGCACAATTTGCGCTATCGCACAGTCGAGAGAAAACCCTGCTAATGTTTACAAAGTACTGTTTACAAACCTGTGGCAAAGACACAGGGTTTTCTCTCGACTGCGCGATTGCGCAAATTGCGCATTTCGAGCCTTTTTCTGCCCTTTGAAAGTTACTGACTGCGCGAAAATCGCGCACAAAACACAGCACGCACGTCTGTATGATGGTGACCCGAGCGCACTGTGTAGTGACCTGTAAATTTGCCGTTATTCCCCCGGAAAAGACAAAATATCGCCTGTCATTCAATTTTGGTGACGTGATAACGTGGAGTGTACGCATCGAAAAGAAAACACAGTAAAGGACATAGTTGTGCTTCAGTCTCCATGGATACCAGTGCCATGCATTTTATGTTCATGTTTTGATAGGATATGTTGTTTGGGCCCAATGTCATTAGTAAGCATTAAAAAATACTGCCCCCTCAAATGTCAAGTTTGCCCCCTAATTTTGATGAATGGGGCAGAAATTGCCCGCTTCGGTGAGCATGCAGAGAAAACACTGAAGACATAAATGTTGCTTGCTTTTACTCTTTAAAAAGTAGTTTTTGAGGAAATATAAAAAATTATCTTCAATTGAAAATCATATGATTATTATGTTTTTTTGAAAGTTGGTCAGCAATATGGAACACAATAATTTACATGTATTAACAAGGTTTCATTCACATGTGATATTTTTCATCATGGATGTCTGAGAATATTCTGAGTGATAGCTGACAGTAATTAATATCTTCACCAGGTGCCAGGTATTGCTACTAGCGCTGGACTTCTTTGCAATGGTCTGTGTGCCAGTGGGCATGCTGGGAGCTCTGACATCATGGATGAACTCTTTCAGGATTGGATGAAAGGAGTTACATCGGTAGTAAGTGTGCTCTCAGACTGATGCCTTGATGTCTCTATACAACCATATAGAAGGAAAGTAAATGCTTGACTTCCCATCCATAACTTGACATTTTCATTGTGGATAGAGCTGCTGAGTCAATTGAACCCCCTGGTCTGTTGAACATAAACTATTAAGCCATGCATCATGGCAACAAAACAATGAAATTCTCTGACTTTGTATTGGACCAATGCTATTTATTTACAAAAGGCAGCCTGATTGTGTTTTGGAAAATTATATCTGTGATATGCAACCACTTGTTTGCACGTCACCATAATTGACTTGAGTACACAGAATCTAGGACAAGCCACCACTAATGGTGGAAAGTAAACTGGTTTCATGGTTCAGTTCTGTTCTAACATGCTTTGATAGCAAGTGATCTCCGACTGAATTTATTATCAGGAAAATCATATTCTTCTTCATGGTGTTAGGGTTTTTTTCTGTTCATTCACAGATTTATGTTACCTTTTAACAAGACTCGCAATTGCTTGCATGGCAGCATCTTCCATCAAAGTATATTCGGTCATAAATGTAATGGTGTCAGAAATTTAGCTTAACCCATAAATTTTTTTACCCGTCTTTTTTCTTCCGCTCAGGAAATAACGCCTTTGGATCAAATGGCTATGATACATGGATTGGCAGCGCTGGTCTCCATGGAAACATCTTTCATCCACCTGAACACTGACGTCATGATGACATCAGAAATTCAGAGCAAGCAAAACCAGACTGTAAAGACGTTGAGCCAAGTAAGTATACTGTGCACTAAGTCAGCTTTTGATGGAAATTTTCAGTAAGCTGTCTGTCTACTCATCAATGCGTGAAATACAATGTATATTGAATACCTACAAAGCCCCCTAAAATCTTGCTTGCGGGTCTTGTTTAGAAATAAAGACCGCCATGCATGAGTGCAAAGGCCATTTCTGTTGCAGTAATCTTTAAATGCCTATTTTCTGAGATAGCTGGTGGCAGTTTTCCTTCACTGTTATGAATTCATGTTTTGAGTTTCAACCATGTACTGGCTAGGTTGAAGCTTGTTGGATGCCTGCCAATGCCCCAGACAGCTCCACAAACATTACAAATTAAGAATTCAAACAAATTAATTATGCCAATTGCAATTCCGATATTTCCACTAAAAGTCACGGGTATATAGATTTTTGGTTTGGTTTAATTGAATAGGTATCAAATAAAATCAGATTGAACTTGTAGGAGGTTGGGTGAAGTGTACCGTAAGTTCTTTGAGTGCTTAACTCATTGTATTCTTTATGAAATTTAACCGGGAAGTGAGAACCGTCATTCTTTTGAATGGAAGATTAAATTTTGAACTGGTGCCTTTGAACTAAATCATAGATTGTAAAAAATTCAAAAGATAACTGAGAGTGAAATAATATAAATTGCCATTTTGACCACTGTCATTACAGCATATTTTGTGTTTCTTTATTTTCAAAAAATAATCAACATACATTTATCGATGAATGCAAGTGTGTTATTGTTCATTTCAACAGAAATATTTACATGACCAAGACATTTGTAAACGGTTTTCCTTCAAATTTAGATCGTTACTTCATCGGATGATGTTGGTTTACGAAGTAATTCCTCCTGGTTGATAGCATATCTGTACATGAGATCAACAGTTGGAACACAGACAAAGGCAAATGGTCAGTAATTTTTTTGTAGGGTAACATATGCATTGCAAAACAATTCTTCAAAGTTTGGTGCAATCCAATCGTTCCATCACTTAGAACAGACCACTGTAGAGGAAACTAGGGTGCAAGGGTGTTTTTTGTGGAATATGAAATATATGTAGTTGAGAATTTTTAGACTATAATTCAAATGGATCATGATGGCATATTATGCTATGATGTTTCTTTGCATTGGTCAAATAATATTATATATGACATGATTCAATATGATCACAAGTTTCTGCTTTATCGTCCATGGTGATATTTTAAGTGTCAGCCCATCAGAATTGAGTGTTTATAGTGTCACTTGTTGCCACTTTGGTGTCATTTTGAAATTTTTATGAATCAAAATCAATTAATTGATCAAATTCTGAATACATTAACATGGACATAATATTATGATGTAATCCTGATACGCAATATCAATAGATTAGTGGTAAAATGATCTTGTCATCCATAGCTGCTTTCAAATATACTTTACTAACAGATATGTTTTTGACACCGGGGAATTTTACTCCTGCCCCATGCTAAATATTTGATTTAAGGAGGATTTTTATATGAAGTGGAAAATATTTAAAAAGAGTCAAACTGAAGTGCGGTTTTATCAAATTTCGAGAAAATTTTCAAACCCAGTTGCAGTCTGTTGTGCTTACACGTAGTTTGCAAAAAATCTGTATACAGCATTAAAACATAGTCTGATTATAGTAACAAGAATTTTTTTATTTTACTTAGTTCCTTCAAGTTATACATATCTACCAGACAGCAGTGTTTTGAGAGCCATTGTAGATTTTCTGATCACTGCTGGGAAGGAAGGACCTGAGTCATTCTCTTCAGGAGAGGTAGATGTTGCCATGACAGCACTTGTCAATGTGTCAAAGTCAGCCTTGCCACCAGTAAACTGGACGGCCATCTTGTCACCTCTTCTGAGAATGAAGTTTGGTGAGTTGTGATGTAATTTGTGGTTTTCAATGTCCATGATGAATGATATGGTGCTACAAAATGGGACAAACCATTGTTCAAAGGGATGTGTGTTTATAGAAAGGGTCAAATCCTGGAGTTGTTTAAAACTTAATAACGCTTGATGGTCAACATGTTTGTATGTTCAATGCGTAGCTGTCCTTAAATAGAAAAAGGTAAATTAAAATATTTACATCAATCATGAAATTGCAAATCCTTCCCATCACAATTGCTACAGATAGACAGATAGTTAAATAAAGATGCTTTGAGCTCATCATGATAATCACAATTTATCTGCAGCTACTGTAGTGAACAGTCCCCTCATCCCACCATTTCCATACCAGACTTTTGTTCGTTTCTGTATGTTCAGCTATGTACAGTAGTCGGATGGACTATTTTACTAGAAAATAGAGGTGAAAAAACTTCTTTATTTTGGGCAAAGAATTGACTTAAGTCACAATTTGCTAATATATAGCATAGTGCAGGGATTACAAGTTCATGCATTTAGAGAAACGTACTTTTATCATGAATTTGATCATGCTGGGTTATAACATGTGATTTCTGTTTTTATTTATAGATTCTGAAGTGCAATTGAAATGCATCCAATTAGCTGTCAATCAATGCAAATCAGCCAGTAGTGCATCAGTACTGATACAATCATGGATATCAACTTCTCTCTTTGCTGCATTACATGTAAGTATATACATGTACACATGTACATCTTAGAACATGCCAATCATCAGACCTTAATGATGACATTTTTTGTTTGTGGGAGACAAAATAGACTTGTACATGGGTGAAAACTGCGGGTGATATATTCTGTCCTGTGTGCATATAGATATAACAGAACCCCATGGCGAGAGAGTGCAAGCGTTTCTTACACAGAGTATTTACACTGAGGCTCGTGGTGTGTTCTTCAGCTGTCCCTGTTTGAGCATCTATCAAGTGCGGTGACAGCAGAGTACATCTCACGCCTTAGTCTCTAATGTGCAAATGTCTTGAGTATGGAGCACTTGCACTCTCTTTTGCCATCAGGTTCTGTTACTATAATATGTTTCAAAATTACAAAATACAAAAATGCAAATTTACCAGTATTTGAAGAGTAATTTTAATTGAAAAAAACAGAGAATAGCGGGAAGTCATCTATGGTTTGGTACAAATATACTACATAGTTACCTCGGATTGAATAAATAATTTTTTACAGTTTTGTACTAAAAGTTTCTTCAAATTGTAAAATTTATGTTCAAGCAACTGCAACTTAAAAAAATGTACTATTATAAACATGTACATTGGTAAAATTCCTAGTCACACTAGTGTACTACGGTAGGTGTCTTGTAAGATTCAAAGGAAGATTGCCAAATCTGTTCATGCAACAGTAGTGCAGTGGCACTTGTGAAGACATCAAACTGAAAAATATTGTACAAAGCCTGGAATAATTGTGAAAAAGGTTGATATCATTGTATTTCAACAGCACAAGGTACAGAGGGTGGATGTGCTTGAAAAATTCATTGCATGCACAATCTTTAATCGTATCTCCATATGGTAAATTGAATTTACTGTGTGTTATTTCACAATTTACCTGCGTAGTCGTGCAGCTGTGATTTGTGATCAATAGTGACAAGCTTGTACGGTCTGCCGAATGGCAGTTTGAACGGTCACGACCACCACAGGTCTTTCATGCATAATTAACCTTAAACTATGAGCAAAATGACCTGAAGTAGTGCCACAAATTGAGCATATCCTGTCATGATACACGCACATTCACTCATTTGTAACTTACATGTATTGGTTAGACTCAGATACAGATGTGAAATGAAGCTTATTTTATTTGTCCAAATATTAATTTATGAAACAGTTAATTTTGTTCAATGGTCATTAATTAAATGTCTGAATAAATTTTGTAAAAGAGTGGAGAAAAGAATAATGGCTTGATGTAGTGTCAGTCTCTAGTTGCAGATTAAAGTCTAGAGGTGTACATGTCTTGACATAGCTTATTGCCCACTCTGATAAGATGCAGAATGGGATGAACAGTTATTATTGTTTAAAGTTGCTAAATTAATTGTCAAAGAACTATCATAATTTCTGTTATGAACTCTATGTGCATTCTGTGTCCTACACAAGGTGAACCTTTGATCTCTTGAAATGATTGAAGGACGTCACAGTGTATGTTCTAGACTACACCTGTTTACACACATGTAAAAAATACATGTATATTTCATATGTATTATTTTGTGTGGCAGGTGAAATGTACAGTAACCAATACCAATCCTGAGTTGTTTTATGCATCATTTGAAATCAAGTTGATTTCAAATTTTGAAATTACCTTTTCTACAGCAAGGAAACAAACATTGAACAAATAGTAACTTTGTGATTCAGAGTCATGATCTTCTCAAATGAATGGTATTTGTATATGTTTCTAAACAATCACAGATATTTATAAATCTCAAAGCATTTGAAGTTGTTTGTTCCTTGTTGATAAGAAATGTACTGTAGTGTGCTTAATTTAGCAAAATTTAAAACATGTTACGAAATTCACACATTCAGGTCCTCATTAATTTATTATAACCATTTTATTATTTTAAATCATTTCCTTTTTCGATCTCCAGGATCCAAGCAAACTCTGCTTGTATTCCTCGCTTCACATCCTTCTTCAGGGAGTTCCGATGTCAAAGGTCAAACCATTTTTAGAAAGCAGTCTGGTGGAACCCTTCACAGTGGCTACTTTGGATAACAGCGCCCTCTGTAGATCAGTATTGACAGGATTGCTGCAAGCCCTACGGCTAGCAGATCCACCACAATCAGCCACTTTGCTGTTGTACAAGTGTGTTGAGAAAATCTACTACTTAATGCCAAATGCCATTCAGGTATAAAGATACTCTTCTTTGATGCTTTTTCTATTCATTTTCAAATCATTGGTTTCGCTAAAATGAAAATGTCTTTTATGTATTAGCGATGAAAATTGCTTTCTGTTCATTTTTCGGGGTGTTGTTAGTATCTTCTGATTAATTTCTTATCCTCCCTTCGAATTACTGATGTGTATTTTAACAGCATTTTTGGCCACTAAAATAACATGCCCGAAATATTTTTGATTTCCTATAGATGGAAACAAATCTTCCATGTGGAAAATAGCTAAATACAAATCCGGTGCAAGCAAATTTGTCTTTGCTTCCTAATCTGTCTGTAGGCTAGCCAACAATAATAACACTGCAGGTTTATCAGCAAAGCCGAGAAGAAAACAAGGGAAAAAATTGATGCTGAGAAAAATGCTGACAAAGGACACACAGAAATGATTGCTTCACCAATAACAAATGAAGAATTAATCATTCGTGCAATACAAAGCAGAAATTACTGTCATATGATTGTCTCTGGGGATTAATGATGCATATTTTAGAATTCTGCTGTTACTGGTAGTATCAATATAGAAAATGCAGATGGTTGCATAGCTACACTTAACTACTTGCCAACCATGCCATTTGTATATCTTTGCCAAATTTAGTACCCAATTAAAATCCAATGTAAAATATCAAGGCTTAGGTTCAGGGATTTCTGTTAAAGCTTGACTTTGATATGGAGCCATACGTTCATAAAACTGCAAACAAAGAGAATACTTTATGATATTCAAATTTATTTTCCACAACTTACATCCCTCAATAAAGAGAAAATATGTATGTTTGCTGCACTTTAATGTACTGACATGGCAAAAAAGATCACAGAATTATGCCTGCATCATCAGGTTGATACAGTTTGCTGTTACAAAATTTCAGACTTCTTTGAAAAGGGTCAAATTTCTGTTATTTGACCACAAGCAAGCTTTGGATAGAATTTGTACATAGCAGGATATTTGAACCTTGAAGACTTCTGCATATTCTAAAGAAACACCCATGCACATATTCGTTCATTGAATGCGTTAAAGACGGGAGAACAATGAGCTTTTTGAGTGAAAAGTCACAGACGTGCTGAGAAAATCCAAGCCTTAAAGCACCGTAGTGCTATAAAATCTATGAGTGTTCTGAACTATTGCATATAGAGCTGTGCACCACTGTGCTCTCACAGTTTACGTTAGCCTAGCCTTTGTGAGACTGTATGGCAATAAAACATAGTAAGTAAAATTATGTAGAGCTTACGGACAACCCTGGAAGCACAGTATAGCGCATTCTTCTTTACATGTCTGATAGTACATGTATAATTATGGTGAAAAATATGTCATGATAATTCTGATAATGATTTAGCCATGTGTGTACGTGCAATGTTACAAAATTACTGAAAAGCACCTCGAAATGATAATTCTGATAATGATTTAGCCATGTGTGTAAATGCAGTGTTACAAAATTACTGAAAAGCACCACGAAATGGTAAATTTAAGAGCGATTATATCTGTTTGAATCTTTTCTGATTTCTTTTGAAATTCTTTTTTGCAGTTCTTGTCATAACAGTGAAAGTTACATCTGTCTAAGTTGGTTTTAATGAAGGATGCACTAATTCCCATAATGATTATGGTAAAGTCAATGATAGTGATGGTGATGATGATGATGATGATACTGATGATCATGATCATGACAATGACAATGACAATTAATGATGATTATGGTCATGATGGTAATGCTTTGGAAGAGGTTCAGTAAGATTTTCTGTATTTTTGCACAATTACAGAAATGGCAGACTCCATTGCTGTCATCTTTGAGCGACTGCCTGTGTTTGCTGCCCTCAGAAGTTCTTGATCGTCTCACAAATCCTTCAGAACAGGTATGTATACCCAGGATTTCGCTTCTTCTAATTCTGTTTTCCTTTCTTCCATTATCAGTGTCATGACCATGTCTTTGTGACACTCGATTTAAATGCGTTCTTGACATCATACAGCACCAACCATCAGGAACCTTGACTGTATGCAAATAGATAAAGTGTCAATGACTGGCAAAATCTGAAAACACTGAAAAAAGGTTATTGTACTGAAAACTCTCATAGGAATCATGTAGAGTGCTTTTGTGTGAGAAAGATTACATCTTCTCTATCTTTAATTTGTTTGATTATTTAGTGCATAGCTATGGGGTGTTCACTACCTGTAGAGATAAGCTAGTAGCCTACTTCTATCTGCCATATGCCAGAGACAGGGAGATTCAATCTGTATACATGTAGCTTTATTCAGTGTACAGACATGAGTTACTGGTGATGTTAAAATGACAAAGTGCTGCTTTGTATTCTTGGGTAAAAACTTTTTAGGAAATTAGTAATAATTTGATGCCTAAAGTTTGGAAAGTGTGGATGAACAATAGAAATTGAGGAAACAAAGATTACTAGTAGCTTGATATCTTCGTTTTCTCAATTTCTATTGTTCATCCACACTTTCCAAACTTTAGGCATCAAGCTACTAGTAAGGTTTTGCGGACATTTAATATACCTAGAGTGCTTGCTTGTACTCTTGTATTTTGAACAAAATACGCATAGCTTGGTAGATGACCAGAATTACCGGTACCTTGATGATAACGTCAGCACTCGTGATGTTTTTACAATTCTGGACACGATTTTAGAATTTCCATGCAATAAAAGATTTCTGTAGGATGACAGGTTTTAATAAGTTTTCATTTCTCATAATTGATATTCAACTTTTGTTAACCTGGCCTGCACTTTTTCTTTTGTCTGGCAATTGTAGACCTGTCACGATATTTAATAAGTTGATTAATTGTGACCACATGTATGACGTGATGTATGAGGCAAGAGGTGATTCAGGCTCCAATATTGAAATGTACAGACATCAAGCATATGCCAACGTTCAACTACATTCAGAATCTGAATTCACTCATTCTAAAATGTCAGGAGTGCAAAGTCAGCGTTTTTGGTATGCACTGTACATGATCATTTGCATATCATGGCTTACTTTGAGGCCATCAATGAGTCAATCCACAACACTTATTGGCTTTTTTGTCTAATTTTGTCCATGTACACATCACATATAAAATTAAATAGAATGTGGCTCAGAGACATAGTTTTAGACGCTTAAATTTTTTTGATGCTCAGATTTTTTGAATGCTCAGATTTCTGGTCTGATGTTTGTTATGGAGTAAATGAAGTTCTCACCATGACGTTTTTGTAAAAATTGAAAGTAGAATGGTTTGCCCTAGAGTCCATGTAGGATTGGCTGCCATTTTGAATATCGAATATCAATAAACTTCGTTTATTTGTTTCTGTAATCCAAATCTTTGTGTATAGTGACCACTGATTTTAATTCCTGATCCTTGAGTGATGTATAAGCAAAACTACAACTTTCAGTTTTGAGGCATATAGTACCTTAATATTGTTAATATTTAAACATTCCCTCTGCCTACCATGACATACACTGTAGTTTACTGGACAGAGAAATGGACAGAAAAGTACATGCATAATGAAGCAATGACACTATTCTTTTTGGTGCAGTGAATTGAGTGAATGTAGACATGTAAGTTTTTGGAGACTGAAAATACTCAGAATAGAAAGCCACGTGGTCTCCATCAGAAACAGAGATGGAGAAGTATGGTGTACTTTGAGTTTGTATACACAATTGTGTATCTACAAACTCAAAGTGAGTTTTTGCCAATGGTCACTACGTACATGTAGGTACTTTGCAGCCACAAGAACAGTAAAATGTGACATTAATATGCATTTTGTTTTGCAAGATAATCCAATATGGCCAAGGTCTTGTTGACATTTGGATATACCTTTCCATATATTCCGCCCAACTTTGAAAAAATTCGGACACAGTGTCAACCTTTCACTTTTGTGTCTCTGTGTTAATGAATATGGTGGCCCGTATAAGCCATTTCAATTTTAACTTCATATCTGTTACACTGAGTACATAGACATGAAATGGTAACAGATGCAGTCCAGTTGTGTCTGACTTCTTAAGAGGCACACTGTAATATGTATACACTTTTTGTGAACACTGACAATAATACAGACTGTGTCTAAATTTGAAAGAAATTGGCAGCCATCCAGTATTATCCATCATTAATCTAATCTAGTAACAATACAGCATTGAATAACAAGCCTGGAGAAAAGGTTGGGGGGAGGTAGCTTAAGTCACACCATTAGGTACATGTAAGAACCGGCAGTTTAGTGTGAAGTGTAAAGGGAATTAACAGTACATTTACTTCACCTGAATGATGAAAACTGTGATTGAAAAGGAGTTGTGGGGGAGATGGGGGGGGGGGGGGGGTGGGGGGGGGGGGCGCATGTCGTCATTGTCGATAGATACTGTAAGTTTAAATTTTGTAAATCATAGAACAGTATATGGCTCACAATGCATTTGAAGTTTTGCTTGTTTGCATAAAGACGTAGACGAATATCTCAAAGTAACAGAGTATAATGAGACAGACAGATTTGATCAAAAATGAGGATGGTGCGATGTGCAGTGGTTCCAGCTGTACGGAGTACAAATGTATATACACACAGTTGAAGCTGCAGGTGGCCAGCTACAGAACAAATATATTTCATGATTGCTTCACTACAGTAGGTAGCAATCATTTGTCAGTTAGGTGAGAGGATTTCTCAGTCTGGAAATTTCTTTCAATCAAACTTCCATAAAATTTAATCCGCGAGAGTTGACAGAACTGGGTCAGTTTCAGAATGTGACTGTTTCAATTCCTGTGGCTGAGACTGACCTTCTTGCCGTGAAAGGGACCCAGTCTCGGTGAGTAACCAATCCAAATCTTTACAGATGAAAGAACATTGGTTTACTGCATAGAAAATTACCAATCGGAAATCCATTTTTAACGATAAAAATAATTACATGGAAAATAGTCATGCATTGTAATGTTACGGAATGGCATTAGCAATCGTAATGTTATTGAATAGGATTAGCAATTGTAATCAGTTTAATGTATATTGCTGAACTTGTTATCAATTGACAAACAAGATGGATGGTATTTTTCCCTCTTGATAAAAAAATAGACTTGTTTAATATTTTTGGATTTTCATTATCTGACCTAGTGTCAATGGTACAGTCATCTTCGATTAAGGTACAGAATTTTCCAAAGAAATTCACAACAGATTATAAAATGGGTTATTGCATGCATATAACTTTGACTCATATTTATTTGTGTGTCAATCATGCTGTTGGTTATCAGAGGAATTTATATCCATGGTAATAACCTTTGAACTGTGCGTATAATTTAGAAATACTTGTAGTCTAGGTTTTCAAGTCTGGTTTTTACAGACAGGAATAGATCTATATGATTTGTTTCTGTGCAATATTAATTCTTCATCCATCAATTGTCATCACATGTCAGTGTATTTATGATTCATCACAAAACACCTTGTCCTCAATATCTGCTGAATGAAGAGACCATCGACAGGGAAAAGTTCAAAACCTAACATGTTGTAATCCTCTATGGAAGCTGTAAAGAAATTATCTAGACAATTCTTCATTAAGTATATAGTTACATTCATAAATTTAATTTGATTCAGTTTGAAAATTGTATTCTCTTTTCTCTAAGGAAAGTCCAGAATAGGACTATCAACAATGATAAAAAAGTAGATGTTATTAAAAAAAGAAATAATCTTTGTAGACCCATTTCACTTTCAATTTTTGTTTGTGATTTTTTTGTTAGATGCAGCAAGAAATCTAATAATGAGTATATTATGTGCCTCAAACTGTTATGTAGTCACAGTATGATGCTATTTCTAAATTTTGTTTTTCCATCATCATCCTTCTTACAAGAGTTTCTTGTACACTACTAAGTTCTTCAGACATGAAACAATGACAGAATAATAATTGCCCCCAAACTTTAGAAAAAATATTCTGATCACATCACACAACATGTAACACTGTACAATCACACAACATGTAACACAAGACGGCACCATTCCGATCTGATGCTCTTCAAAATGCTTTAAATTTACCTCTCATCACATCACATCATATCATATCATTAACAAATTTCATTTGAAGTAGAATCTTTTCCCTACCAACAAACTTACCTTGTACTTACATGTACGTCTTATCTGGCCATTCCTATACATGCAGTGACCAAACTAATAATGAACCAAAATTGTCAAAATTTGTGTTGACCCCTAGTAGCTTTTACCAATCATTAAAAATGTTTATGAGTCAGAAAAAATACAAGAGATATTTGTTTGTGTGTTAATGTGAGTAATTTTAATGACCTAGTACAAGATATGGATGTTCAGAACAATATATTATCATTATTATAATACATAGGTATGTGTGAGGCAAATACAAAGTGTACATGCACATATTAAGGCTTATTACTACCGGTGTAAAAGTATAGGTGTCTGATTGCTTCAGGGTCTCTGTGCATGTTATAAACCATCATATATTTCTTGTCAGCGCATAACTTACTGAGTATATACCGGTACATGTATGTACTGGTATAGGGTTCTGTTGTGTACACTCTGTGTGTTAAATAGTCAGGATAAGTTTATGCTATGTAATTGTCAGTTTCTTTTACAGCGTATGCAAATCATGTTTCCCAAATGAAATATTATAATCTGTAGACATTGAACAGAGAGACCCCAGACACTATGTCAATTGTTACATGTACCTAGCTGTTGTGTTTTCCAACAGAAAGTTCAACCATACAGTAGTTTGGCTCAAGAAACTACTGTTTATTCCGTTATCCATAGAATCTTTTCTGAGTTTACCATGCATGTTAATATTAATGTTAAAAATACCTTATTTATTTATTTGTCTGTTTCATGCTTATCCATACAACAGGTAAACAAAAGTAAGAAAATCAGAAAACTGCATCATTAAACTTTAACTCAGTCTCATGCAAAGCTTTTTCTATACTTCTTATCAAAGCTTTAAGAGGTACAAAATGTACATGCATATTCAATAATGAAAGATTTGCAGACTAGTAGCTTAACACGTACCAAGGATATTCTATGGCATCCGTGTGCATCTTTCCTAAATAGCTTCTTTAAGAGCATTATCCAGCCATGAGTACATCTTTACAGTTAGCAGAGAAAATTACTGTTTTGCAAGAGTTTGTCCCTGACACACACTCACAGCCTTCTACTGTCAATCATACCAGCAACCCCAACTTGATCTGGCAGATCAATATTGAACCTCTTGCTTTAACCACAGACTGTGGTGTAGCAAAAAAATCATTTATTTTAACTTTTTGAGTGCCAAAGTTGATGTTCGCCGTTATGTAATGCATACAATTTTTCAGTTCCAGACAATCTTTCAAAATTTTCTCAAAATTTTGATAAAAAGGTGTAGCCAATGAAAAGTTATGGCCATTTGGTCCAAAATTATCCAAAATATTACTGTAAATTGGTAAAATGTTGCACTCAAAATTTTATTGGGAAAAATAAGAGCATTCAAAGGGTTAACGGCTGGTAAACCTGGTTGGTGCATTAACCTGTCATATGATATAGAAATGCTTGGGTCAAATAAAAGGCTGATCAGAACACAATGGTGCACATTTTTGGAACTGTCCTTCTGTGTGCTGAGTACATTTAATTCTATTGTGAAATTATCATAGAGATTCAAATTAAGGTTGGCACAAAATTAAAGCCTAGTAAAGTCCTTAGGGACAGCTGTTAACCTTGACCTTGGGTCAAATAGTCATACAGGTGGAACCATTCAATAGTGAAATCTGTTGTAATCCATGCCTTCCATGGTATAAATTTGTGACATTTGACAACTTCATCTTGCATTTGAATTCAATATCAGAATTTCATACACTGTCATGCCAAGTATTTAGCAGTCGATACGGTTACCATTGAAATACACATTTAATGTCTTGGGCAGTGTACAGTAGCTGTGACGGTCTCACATGTGAAGTGGAAGATTCAGTGCCTCTCGTTCTGAACATTAGTCTGATGATGGCTTTTATCTCTTCAGATGGCGTGATGCATTACACTGCCTGCCTGTCCATTGCCATTTAATAGCCCAAGTGGGTTTGATGGATGAGTTCATTCAACAGGGAAAAACATCATGTGGAGATACCACCAAACTTGTCTCTGGCATTAAAAGAAAGAATAAATTCAAATTATCCTGGATAACTATGTTTTTATAAGGTGACATTTGTCACTTCTAATAATCGCAAAATACTGATACACTTTTCAATTTTTTCCGATATTTTGCCTCTTAGAAATTCAGGACATGTATTTATCAAAAGACAGGAGGAGCTCTTTTTATAGTTTCCATGGAAACTAACGGTTTCATCTCCCAGGGGTACTTACATAAAGGGATGCATATTGCAACTTTTCAAATCTCGCATATGGGATACAATGTATTTTGAACAAATATTTCCACTCTTAATTACATTTTGTATCAAAACTCCCTATATTTTTTCTTCGTCACCATACAACAGTACAATTTAGTCATGAAGAGGTCTGACAATGGCGAAGAGATCGCCATCCAACAAATATCCAAGATCACTGGAATTACCGTAAGGCACCCTTACACCTTAGAGCACTACCCCATATTCAACACAGGGATATGCATACATGTACATCGCTAATACCATTTCCTTCTCTGCCTGAAAGGCAGCCAAAGTTTTGAGAAAACCATCTCATATAACAGACAGAAATCTGAATTACAATGTGGAATGAAAAATTTGTGGAATATCATAATTAAATAAGGTTAGTCAAGAGAGACTGGCTCAGTACAAGAGAAAAATCTGTTATATATATGGTACTACACAACGGAGATTGGTTCAGTCACCAGACCTTGAAGATTGCAATCTTGAAGATGGCCTTAATTGACAGACCGACTTCCCAGGTTGCTAGAAAGGCGCTTGATTACTATGGTAACGGCTTTAGATTGCGTAAAGGGGCAGGTTAAGCAAACTGATTAACTGTTCAATAATTTCAAGACAGCCTTTGCAGATTTCTTGGTAGGCATCCTACATGGCCAGAAAACAACCAATCTAGCCAGAAACACTTCCTAGATTGTAGAATAACGCATACTATAGCCCAAACAAGGGATCATAAGCCTGAGGGCAGATGACCATTTGCCGATGTGTGAAGGACAAATGTCTTCTGTCTTGATGGTACATACAAGTACATTTAGTTTCTGGTTTAGGTTATAATATTTTCATTACATGCCTCTCTAACAAATTTTCACACCAAATTTTTAGGTTAACCTGCAAATGGCAATCATATGCTTTATTTGCATGTTAGACAAAATCCATTAAAAATAGAACAATTTTCATTATCGAATGGTAAATCACAGTTATTTAGCTCAATCGATATCTAACATACAAATTTTCTAAAAACTGGATTTTTTGGTGTCAAACATGTAATTTGATCATTTTAAACCTCTAAGTTGTCAAGTGTAAAACAGTTCCACGTTACTTTCAGTCAAATGATGACAATGCGGCTTGCTAGTAGTCATCAACAAGTTACCATTATATTGAATCCTGTGGGGCACACTACATTTGATATATGAGGCATGAAATAATGTGATAGATTTGCCAGACAGAAACAGAAACACTGCTTTAATGGAATGAGATAAACACATCCTGATCATGGAAGTGCAGGTAAGCTTCAATGCAGTGGACAGAAAATTGAAAGTCTTATAATGCACATTTAACTCATGGGCAGCATGGAATTGGAAACATGTTTTCAACATTTTATTTTTATTTGAAAAAAGACAACCATAATTGCAACAGCATTCACATCTAGAAGATAAATACAAATAAAAATCCTTCCACAAATGAAACAATCCAATGGTACAAATTATTAATAGAGTGATTTCAATTCAGCTGTCATCAAGTGACTTAAAGCAATAATGTCTCCACATTTCCAGATGATCTGTGGGGCGAAACTTAGTCCAAATAAGTGTACTGATATTCCCAAAGATCAACCGAGACATTTACAAATGTTTAGACTCCTAGGGCATTATACTTTATTTCATCATTGATAGAAGTAAATGTTGGTGGCATACCTCTCTGAGTGAATTAATTCCTTAGCAAATTGAAGTAGATCAGTAAACATGAGGATTGTTCCCAAAGATTATGAATGAAGTGGTGGGGCCTGAGATTTTGTCGCCACAAAGGTAATCTGAACTACTGGAAACATTACAGGTTTTAACTAAGACAAAAGACCGAACAATAGTCATTGAAGGAAAGTGATCTCCAGAAATATCGTGAGACAAGCACAGAGCATCATCAGAACAAAACCAACAAAGCCCTGCAGAGGGATTTATTGCGAATATGATTGAACTATCTCGTGAGTGACCTATTATATATTGTATCCATCATCACATAATGTGACAAGTGGGAGTAGATATTTTCCACACAGGAATTTGGCTCTGTTTGTTACTTGTGTCAATTTGACGAAAACAGTGCGACTTGCGTCAGTGGAAACACCTATCATAGCGTGTTTTGCTATTTCATGAAACATATGTTACTATTCTAAATTTGACATCAACTAGAAATTCACACCAACAGTGTGACTTGTACATTGTGGAAAGAGCACAGGTGAATTACTGATTTAGGGCATTGATACCACTAATAAGGCATTCATATCATAAAATATGATAAAATGACATCATGAATGTGACCTTCGCAAACTTGTATTATGTGTAAAAAGCATCAAAAACACGCCCTTCAACAACCCTCTCTGCTGATACAATTTTCAGCGATTTGAATTTAAAGTAACTCGAGATCTGCTTATATAAATGTGCTATGTGACATCAATGCATTGTTATGTGTATACAGTATACATGTACCGTTTTCATTTTGATTTGGATCAATGCTACAAGAATGTACCGTACACAAACCTTGATGGTGGATTAATGTGATTGGGATCAATTCGACAAGAATGAATCTGAAAAGCTGACATCAAACCTTGACAGTACCGGATTGTGGTTGGGATCATGTTTGACAAGAATGAATCTCCAAAGCTGACATCAAACTTTGACAGTGGATTAAAACAACTACAATAGTCCAACTGTTGCATTTGGCATATTTTGATAGCTTTACATATTTGATACAGTAAGGAATTTTTTCAAATTGTTGGCTGATATTTGTGTGCTTAGAAATTCCATATTTAAAATTGAACTTAATTCCAGAAACCAATGAATGTCAAAAGTTTGCCACAATGAGGTAGCTTTCACTTGATATGCAGTATGTAAAAGATAATGTTTTTTAGTGATATTCATTCAACCCTGTACCGGTATGTACATGTATCTGCAATATGCTTGCAACACAACTACATCTACTCTATCTCCTGACTATAGCTCAACTCTTGTTACCTTTGTGGTAATATGCAACGTACATATAATTTTATTCCCAACACAAATCAGAAGTCAGCATAGTCTATGGGTGACATCATTCATGCTGAGATTGGACACGACTTTGCTGTTATCTTGCACTGGACAAATGCCTCACTTCATGCATTCATGTATATCCTAAACATTTACACTTTCATGCCCAAAATCAAAACACGTGACACGCATAAAACCAAAAATAAACCTATTCAATGCAATGATCATTAGTTGCCATAACACTTAGCAAGGTATTGCTTTATTACTTGCTTTCATTCACTTTTGATGGATGGGACAAATGTTGAGAATTTATGCTACAAGAAATTGTGCTTGTTGCAACCAATACATACATTATACACAAACTAAAAAGCAAATGTCTGCATATCATTGACAAGGACTTTTCTCTTTATTTTGGTCAAACATTTTATTGTGATTTCCAAGGTAGGCTATTATCATATGTGAACAAAAAATATTGACATTATTTAATTGTATGTAAAAGAAACGAAGGAAAGAAGAAAAAGCGTTCAGTATGCATGTTTTTTTGTAATATTATGTGGGTGTGAAAAAAAGTGTTGTGCATATATCTGCTGGTAATAGCGTGTAACGATAATAAGGGAAATGGTTTCTGAAATTTATGACTATTAAATCATATTGTCCAGATGTAATTTGCGTGTAGATTATGATGTATTGTGTTTCCCAACTGTGCTTCTGCGGCAACAGTTGCCAAGGTGATTGCATCACTCTCTGGTAGTAGTTGCCATGAAACAGACAGGGATGGTGATAATGTATAACCAGAAACTTGGTAATGTACTAGCTTTGTACATGAACATGCAGTCTTTGGCATTTTATAATTGTACATAATGTGTCGGTAATCTTCATTTCTTTTTTGTGTATGTGTAGTCGCCATGGCAAATAATTGCAACAGTGGTTTATAGCAATTGGTAGTGATTTAGAGTGTAATTTCTTGAAATATGGGCTTCAATATAAAATTTGACATTTGTTTTTTAACGTTTACCCAGCTGCTACGTAATCATATAAGAAATACATGTCATAGTTAAAATTGTTTAGCAATACTGGTATTTGGAGACTTGTGTTTGTTGGCTCTTTAGAATGACGATGTGAATTTCTGTAAAATGTTGAAAGTTCAGACCTATATATATTTGTAATGATAGGGTTAAAAGTCAACTTCTTATCAGAAGTTGAGGGTCTACCATGACTGTGGTATCTGCATCAAACAGTGTGAGGGCACTTACTGGTGCCAAGATTTTTTTCGAAGCATTTACACAGCTTTATCAGTGTACTTCTTGACATTTCACATTTATGGCGATCGCTATGCCTACATGTAAGTTACAATCAACAGGACATCAGCAATATATGCCATACATCATTCTACAATTAACAACTCTGATAACACCAGTGACAATTGATATCGCAAAGTTCTCATTTGCAAGCATTATCTTGTTTGCAGAAAGCCAGCGCTTGGTTTATGGAGCTTGATTTTGTCAATCTATGTTTTCTTTCAACACTGCTGATAATACTCTTAATGACTGATGGAGCAGAAGTGGCTGGTTCAAGTCAAAATTTGCACTTTACTGTAAAATGGGCTTATCTAGTGGTAATGTGAACTAGTGGTGCCAACCTGTCTTCAACTTAGACATTTCATAGTTGGCATACAAAAATTTTTTTGTTTCCCGTCATTGTGTGGGTCATGTTAAAACATCCCCGTCATGACTTTCTTTTAAAGTTTTGATTTGGTTTCAATCCCAGGATGCATTATCTGCATTAATGTACATTGAATGGTGCTACACCGGAATAAAAAGGACGCGATGCGTTCTACACACTCAGTACGCCCAAATAATCACGTGATGCCGGTACAAACAAACCCATATGCGTACTAACGCGTATGGAAATACACGTACGTCTATGCGCGTTTGCGCACATGGCTTTGTTGTGTACCGTGGTCGATTCGAATTCCGGGTTTGACCTATTGTGAAAATGGAACTATCAGAAACCTAACGTCAACATTGTGAGTTCATGTTATGGATCAGGTGATGTCTTCAAATATATGTTCTGAAATGTTCCTCAGGTTTGTTTCTTTCAGTGGCAGCAATTTTACCTTATGGCAGCAATGTTTGAATTCCCTCAAAAAGAGGGTTGGCCATTTTTCATTTCTAAAAAAGAAGAAAAACAAAAAATTCGCATGACAGATCTCAGTCGTTTGTTACACTTGTACATGTACCTTTGGGGAATGTGAAGTAACTGAAGCTGACTCATGATCACAGGTTGTTGGCCAGCACATCACTTTTAATACAGGATGACAGTGTCATGTTGATGTTCCAGGTCTTGATTCTTGTTCTGCATTTTCGTGCCTACAGACTTTCAGAAGTATGTTGGTTTGTTTCTTGATAGTATCTGATATGGCCATCTTCTGGCAGTCATTTTTAGCTCACATTTGGTATGTGTATATATACCAAAGAGAGCTTATATGGTAGGTTGGCAGCATCTGTATCGTATGTATGTACATGTATGTATGTTGGTATGTACGGATGTATGTCCGTCCACATTAAAAAATCCAAAACTGCAGCACCTACCGGTACAGTACCATCTTATTGTTTGTGTATAGGTATACCCAGGGTTGGAGATGTGACTTTGTTCAAATGAATACATGTATGTCAATGTCAAAAATATGCAAATGAGGTAAAAAAAGGGGAAAGTCCAGCAAAATCCGAACACTCTGTAACCTAAGGCCAGATTTGGTCAAAACTTGGTGTGCAGTTTCTTTATAGTGACTTTGTTGGATTTGTTGAAATTGTGGTGAAATTTTGATAGTTGTGTTTTTGGGACAATTTCTCTCAAGTTTGGTGAAAAAATGCTTCTCTGAAAGCACTTGTCGTATTGCCTTAAAACTTGGTATGCATGATCCTAGGGTTGGCCTCTGTCAGATTTGTTCAAATTGTGGTTAAATTTTCATATTTGTATTTTTGAGGCAATTTTCCCATTTTTGGTCAAAAAATCATTTTTCCCAAAGTTCTCATTGGATTGCTTTGAAACTCACTACTGTACTCTTGATCCTAAGGTTGTCTTCTGTCAGATTTGTTAAAATTGTAGTGAAATTTTCATATTCGTATTTTTGTGGCAAGCTTTCCCAATTTTGGTCAAAAAATCATTTTCTCTTGATTAACTATTCTGATTGCTTTGAAACTTAGTATGTATGTACCTGAAGGCAACTTTAGTCGAAAGTCTTCAAATTGTGGTGAAATTTTCATTGGGGCTGCAATTTTCGCATTTTTGGTCAAAAAATCAATTTCTCTAAAATCGCTCGGCTAATTGCTTTGAAACTTGGTATGCATGTTTCCAGGGGTAAACTAAGTTAAACATACTCACTCTAGCCTACCACATCGAATCAACTGTGAGCCAAGTGTCATTTAATTTGGCGCGATGTTTGCGATATGGATATCCATAACCATTACTCAGAAATTCCAGGACTGATTTTAATAAAACTTGGCCCAAGGATGTAGTACTATGAAATACAGATGGACGTCAATTGCTCTTTTAAATTATGTGATTTTGCAACCTTGTGGCCATTTTGTTAGCTCATGTGTTCACACACGTGAGCTTTTGTCGCAGCGATGTCTGTCTGTCTGTCTGTCTGTCTGTGTGTCTGTGGGCCGGATATCTCAAAAACGACTCATCAGATCAGAATCAAATATGGCACATAGATTCAGTTTGCAAATGGCAAGAACTGATTAGTTTTTGGTGGGTGTGGCTTGCATACATTTTGCTTATTTGCATAATTAATGATTTTAGAAAAAACGGACATACATTGAGAACGATTGCACACAATTTGATGAGATTTGCCACTAATGATTATCACACCAATATATATCAGCTGTGAAAGACATTAAGGGGTGACATGAAAGATGATTGCTAATTTGCGTATTTAATGAACTTTTCTTATTAGGGACATATATCTGAATTGACAAGATCAAAATTGACGAAACTTGGCATGTATATGGAAGATACTATGATACAACATTCTTGACAGTCATTAAGCATTTTTACTTCAGCCAATTCCTAGTTTGCATATTTAATGAACTTTCCTAATTAGGGATACATGTATATACTGGGATTTACTTGATAAAACACGTGAGCAATTTCAGTTCATATCTGGTTTCAATTGTCATCAGGCTTGAGCCATGACTCAGACATCCCAAGACCAATTTCCTTTGAACTTGGCATAAAGACAAGGTGCTATATATGACATATAGCTGCATATGACTAAGTATACTTACCATTCAAACATAATTTTGTGCATTGTTTTAACTTCAATCCAGTTACATCAAATCAGCAAAACTACAGGTTGGGACTGTGTCATTACAATGACTTGATTTTTCCGTTTTACCCATTAAAGCAATCTCCACTTGAAGACATTCTGTATTGCAATGGCTGTCTAAGCTAGGTCATCAAAAATGTTTCTGTGATGTTCTAAATACTGGTTGATGTACTGATTGGAGCTTCAGCAACTGCAAAGACTTATTCAAATTCATGGCGTATTGCATTGCCTTTAGGATATAATGTTTAATTTTACTGTAGTACATAATAGTGACAATCAGCTTGTCAAAACATGTCTTTTTTTGTCAGTGTGCACCCACAACTTTAACTTTGTTTTTACCATGTTCTGCTGTAGCCTATTTATTGTGTGCCAAAACTCTGAATATTGAAGTGTAATTCCTTTGGGCTAGTAATTGACTTGAGTTTTATCTTACACTACTTATTACCTCCACAAGTTCTACATTCTACACCACAAATACATGTACTTGTTATACATGTAATGCAGCTGAATTCTTAAACTATAATTGCATTCAGAATATAGTAACGTTTCATCTCTTTTGTGATTGCAGGTAAATCTGTTAGTTACAGTGAATATCACAAAAATGTAAATATTTTTTCACAAGAGTTGTTCACTAAACCATACAGTAAATGTTAGCAAAATCTGCTGTTACTTGAAGTTGGTAGTGGTAGTTTGGGTCGACTATTTACTTTGGTGATGTTGGTACAGGAAAAAATTGTCACAGTATAAACAAGGTACATGTATATGTGCATTTGGTGCATGTGGTTTTATCATATTGTATGAATTTATGGCAATGAAGACGTAATCATGCTATTTTTGTGTGTATCAGAAATGTCTTTGTCCTCTTTAATATTTCAAAAGGAAATGTGGGAGTTATGTTTTTTTAATCTGTACTTTGAAGGTTTGAAAATGGCATTGAAATGTTTCTATAAGCTAGCTTACTTGATGAAAAGACATGATTACAATTAGTACACTATTTAAAAGAATTTCAATAAAATTGTTTTGAACTGAGGACATGATAGATATTTCATTGTATGCCCAAGGACAGATCAGCCTGTTCATTTGATATTTACAAAGTTTGCCAGGGAGATATGTAAATTTATACTGTCATAATGGCAAGGAATTATATGGTTCTGTTTTCATCCAAATATCATGCATTATTTGCAGCATCACCACTATTTTCCTCAAGTTGCTCAGGATCTCTGCTATACTTTTAACTCTTCAGTGCAGTAATATCCTGCCCCGTAAAAACTGTGACATTTTCATTTGCCGAGGTGTGCGTTCCGGACTGAGAAATGAAATTTCCTGCTTAATATGTGTAATGCCGGAAATATCCCATGCATGATACTCTCAGCATTTAATCTCTCTTTCTGATTCAGTTCATGATCATGCTTGGGGAAATTCATTCTCCTTACTGCTTTGATTGTACACTAGGGATTAAACAGCACTTTGCATTCTGTTGGCGTAGGGTTGGAAATGCTAGCATTGCCAGTGATCTTGAACCCTTCGCCCTTTGGTTCAATGAACATGTCGGTTTGTTCATTTCACGCTATCCATCATACATCGGTACCCGGTACATAAAATGTTCTTTGAGTATGTCAGCATCGGTTATCAAATGGCCTTGTCAAGTCAGTGGTGATTGTAATGCTGGTGGAATACACATGTGCTGCATCTTACAGCTGCTTGTATACACTGAAGGACTTAATTGAACAAGCCGATCTACAGTTTGAGTGTGCATAATGGAACAAGTCAATTTGTGGTTTTATTTTGCATTTCTTCTCAGCATGTGAAGCATGAAATCAAAATGAAATATGCAAAAAAATCCCTTTTAACTCAGAAGAGGTAGTGTCACGATCATACTGATGGATTGAAGCATTTCTCGATTTATTCAGAACTCTGTATCAAAGGCTACACTGCAAACCCCTTATTAACTCACCAGAAAACTTCACGTCCTTGATTGTCGTCACTGAGAACTTTCAGTGCGCAAAAAAGAGTTTGATTGAGCCCAAGTCTGTGTGTGTTTGTGCATCAGTGCGTGTGCTCTTGTTAAAAGTTAATGACCATTTCTCAGAATTTTTCCAATTATTTCATTGGAACCTGGCAGAAAGATAATTACTTACTTCATCAACTCAATAACCACTTGGTCAATCGACCATTAAAAATATCATAATCATGATTTTACAATGGAAGAAATGATGGATGAATGAACGGACATTTGTGTCTCATTTGCAGGCAGACATGATGGAAATTAACTTTCAGGGCCCGATCAGCTGATGAATAACATGGATGTAAATGCTGGATAACTTGTTGATTTCTTGGCATTTGAAACAAACATGTTTTTGTGTTGAGCTAAAAATACTGGGCGATTCAAATAAGATGTGATAAAGATCAGTGATCCAAATTGTGATAAATTATTGAGTTAAGGAGACTAGATCCACTGTTGAAGGGACTTAGAATTTTGTTATCTATGAACTTCACCATCATTAAGACTCCTTAAGTCATCAGTTTTGTTGTGTTTTATATATTTTTGTGTCCAAATTATAAAATATTTCTTGCTCTACCCTCAAGGTTATGCTGATGACCAACACAGTCATTTGCATGCCCGATGTTATAGTTGATATTTGAAATCTCATCCAGAGTAGAATATTCATTTCTCAATACAATATTGTGTATGATGTGTTGTGTCTGCAAGGCTAATCCTTTGTCTCAGAAGGTGAAAATTTACATTTTTGATTGAACAGACAATGAAAATCATTTATCAAAAAGATACAGTTTTAAGAAGAGAGTAAAACTGTGATCGATTATAAATTTCTGATTTGTACAGTACCAAACACAAACGTAGATGTTGACTAGGTTGGAAACATCAGCCTTTACTAAAATTGCTAAATTGTTTTATTAAACATGACTCCTGACCATGATTTTTGGGTGCCAAGGGAAACCAATAAAAATACATTTTCACACTCTTTGTAGACAATTTGACTGTGTGGCAGATCAACTAGCATTTACAAAGCATCATAAATTATAGAACTGGCTGTGCATGGTATAGATTTGTCTACTACAGCAAGTGTAGTCTGGATATACATTTAAACCCTGTTTTGTTTAGTGGAGTTGCATTTGTGATGCCAAGTGAGGTACAGTACAATTCCTTTACAAAGTGGAGCTGTTTCAAGGATTTACTTCATGTGTTTTGTAAAGATTTTTTGTTTGAAAAATACCCTTGGAATTACCAGTATGTGTGGATTGATGCTCATAGGGTCAGTTTCATTCTCCTTTGTTCATTTCATGAAAATAGCACCAATAGTATCAAAATGAGAACATGAATTACGTGTGTATCAAATACTGAGCATCTACTATTAGGATTTTGATTTGTGTGTAAATGGGATCAGTGTGAGACAAAGTGAAGCAAATACAGTGTATAATATCATAAATAATTGTACACGTATGTTTTATATTTCTCAGCCAAACTGATTCATCTTGTCCGAGATTATACAGTCATACCGAAAACAAAATAATCAAATCCCTTTTGAACAATCAGCCAATGCATAAGCAATAAAAGTAGATTTTATTACATTGTTGTCCAGCTAACGAGTAGTTCACATATTTCGCGTAAGCTGCCACACCATACGGTATTCCATCAGACTGCTGGAATTATGTTTTCATCTTTGCAGACACTGACAGCAAGGGTCCCTCAAGTGACAACACTTTGTATCATTTTCAGCATCATCCCTAAGCATAAAGCATATAGAAAGACTCATTCTGGCATGGTACATGCAAAACCCAGACAAATGAGTATAGCATCAGTTACAACTTTTTCATTCAGTGTAATGTTGTCAATTTTAGAACCCATTTATATAATATTGTTTGTGAATTACAAGCGTCTGTATCAGTCTTTTTGTACAGGTGGGGTCAATGTTAATTACAGATTAGGAAAGTTCCATTGATTCCGTCAGACCACCATGAAAAGGGGGTTACTGTATGCTCCACAGAAGTTTGAAGGAAATGTTCAAAATAAAAATGAGATAATGCATGTTGCTACACCAACTGCATCCCTGCTCAGAGCAAAATTATTTCCTATTCAATACAGACTTCAGAAATAGAGTCACCTTTGACAAGCACTTGCAGCTTTTCCATAGCTTGAAGTATGCCTTCTTTGAAAATGTAAATCAAATCAATTGACATGAAATCGATCGGGGCATAGTTTACTTGAGGAATTTATATCGATTTAAGCAATGTTGCCGTGAAAAGAATAGAATGAAAAATTGTACATGTCGTCAGGCTGATATGGAGATCAACTTGTTCACTCACAGTGACTGTTGGCAATCCCTTCATGCCTACTGTGGTTGTGCGATAAGCAGTCGTGTAGTATTTATTTTGATATAGTGCTGTATGTTTTAGATTCTTGTTATGGCCAAGGTCTGCAAGGCTCAAGATGCTAGGTGCATACTCTGAATTCAAATATCACATGGTGCTACTGAGCAGAGCCAAAATGACATGAGCAGCTGGTGAAAGTCTATGAAAGTACATCTCTGATGGGATGAGATATCAAAGAAGTATATATAGAAAAGTTGACAATGTGGACTGAACTGTAATATAATCCTTCCATAGGACAAGTACATTGTACCTTTCTGCCATTGAAAAATAAGCTACATGTAGGAAGATAATCAGGAAATTCGGTGATAAAAAATTGGCACTCAATTTTCTGTTTTAGTGGTTCCTATGTTACTAATGGCCTACCTTATTCATTACTACTGTATAAATCGATATATCTTTCATGATACATTGTATCCCAATGGTGCAGAAACTTACATGCTAGAGTTCACTTGTACGTGATGTATAAATAGAATTGCTATGGCCGTCAACTGTATGGTCATTCACATGCTTATTGAGCATGGCAAAAAAGTCTTTCTTTGTCAGCAGAGTGATTTCAGAATGTCATGCAAATCAAAGGGAGAAAGGCACTTTTACAGGATTATATGGTCATAATTTTTTTATCCTCGGGGAAGTCCCTGACATTTACATGTATGTCCATCAGAGCAATGGTTTATGAAATATATCATCTGCTTCACTTATGACAGTGATTGACTTGAAACTGGAAGACACAATCTTTTGAACAAACTTTCCTCAAGGAAAACGGAGTACCATTCTCTCTCAAAATGAAGAACAAATTCAGGTCACCTGCATGAAAATTTTGATTCCAGGGAAATGTATTATACGGAAAAAATACCAATGTATGAAATTCAAAATGGCTGCTCTCCTTATGTTGTTAAAGGGACATAAGCTGTAACTCAGAACTTGTGGCAAGTTTTTCAGTATTCTGCTTCTGTATATCAACTACCGTGTCTGACCCTAATCCGTTTGTTAAGCTGAAATTTTGAGTATTCTTTTTATCAACACAGCTTGTATGTGTGTAACGATCATTGTTTATTGTTTTACAAATGAATTCTAGTCCAGACTTGAAGAGAATTTTCAACAATAACAATGTAGATTATACTCATATAGGTTGTGTTGATATGCTAAATACTTGGCATTAAATTACAGTTTAGGGATTCAATGCAGACAGTGTAGGGAAACCACAAAACAAAAGTTCTGAAAAAATAGCCAAAAGATACAGCTTATGGAGCTTTAAGTCTTTATGGTGAAAATTGAATTCTTGATTTTCACAAAAATAAGACCGTGAAAACTTCAGTTAGTCCACTGCATAGCTTCAAAATGAGCTCACACAAGTGGAATACCAGCAAAATTTTGAAAATAAAATGGAAAGTCCAAATATCTGTCCCTGAGGCACATTCTACCTTAAAGCCAGAATAGTTAAAAATCATAATTTCTTGTAGATACCAGAAATACGTTCTGAGCTGATGTGTGCTCCAGAAACTGCAAATCTCACATTTACTTTAACTACCATGACTTTTTTTGACATGTATAACACACGATCAGTTTAAGGTGAGTGGTGATGTAAAAAGTACCATTTAACATTTATAAGGAAGCAAAAAAAACATCAGCCCTTTCCCTCCATGGATGTAACTTCTCTTTTATCTTATGAAGTTTTGAATGGTACATGTCTTGGCTGACAGGATTGTATTTGAAACAAAGCCTAATCGAAAATTACAATTTTTGTGCTGAATTGTTAAGAAATACTTGGCCTCAGTGTTCCTGAAACCTCATAAATTTTCTTTAAGCTTGAAGCAATTTAGTCACACATACTTGTGGTGTAACAAATTTGCTGGAAACTTTGCACCAAAATAGTTTTATGATATGATTCATTAATAATTGTTAACATCTTTTTGAGGATAAAAGGGCTGCCATCATCTTGTAGCCATTTCATACAACTTTTCAGATGTGCAAAGCCAATTTATTGAGACATGCTGAAATCAGACTTCTCTTCAGATTACTGTTCATAGAGCATCATTTGTTTTGTGATTTAATCAAATGTGACTGACTTGCACTATTGCTGTTTTTCTCTTGTGGCAAAAGGATGACTTCACTTCAGAGACAAAGTGTATGTCCAATTGACCACCCCTAGAATGGTACATGTATTTTCAGACACTTACACTTACAAATGCATGCTATTTTTTCTTTCAGGATGCGCAATGTGACACAGAAACTGAAGGTCACTTTATCCTAATTGTTTTTTATTTAATTCCCAGGGAAATCTCTTGAAAGCGACATACATCAGGTGCTACCTGTTTTCTCAAGGCAAGCAACCAATAGCATGGCTCAACCCTTGTATAGATGTTGCCATGGCTACAAGCCGGAGCAGTACCCATCAGACTGTGGTGTGGTGGTTTGCCAGTTCTTTTCACCAGTGCACAACTGTTCAAACAGAGCTCACAGGCACTATTCAGAGGATGGATTGGTTGCTAGAGTTACTGGGACATATTAAAAATATTGCTTACAAGAAAGAAACTGTATCTCAAGAAGATTTACCAACAGTGAGTTTTTATTGCTATCAAGAAATATTATGTTACTGAATTATGATTAGCAAAATAGAAAATATCTTTAAAAACACTGTTACTTGACAACATTTGATAGAATTCATTTAATGAGAGTTATAATAGATAAATTATTTCAATGTATATTCTTGAATGCTAAAAAAATTACAGAAGAACTTTGCGTAACCACAAATGCATTGAGATCACAAAAAGCTGCAAATTTGATCTAGCTGCATGCACTTATGTTTGTCTGTACATGCATTGTGTCCATTGCCAGGTCTGATTTAAAAACACCAGATCTAATAATTTTGCAAAGAATATGATATGAATTTTAACAATATGCTCATGATTTGAAAGTTGCAAGGTAAGACCAAAACTACAACAGATATCATAACTATTACACACAATTTAAGTATTGTAGATCATCATTGCTGGCGCAATAAAACTTGGAACACCGAAGTCCCTATATACATAGGGAAACCGCTGGCAATATCCCTATATTGCCAAGTGATTAGCCAAAGCGGTATCGCTAGTGCATTAGATCATCTTACAGTTTGTTTATCGAAAACACTGCGGGGTGCCCATGCTGTGTCTCATAGACAAAACACCATAGCAGAGGCCGTTCATTTTGCGTGAACGATGGTACAAGAAAGGATTGACGTTTGAGTAAAGTTACGTTGGTAAATTTCGATGAGCAGGGAACCTGTTGAAGCAACCGTATTTGACAGACTTTCCCTCAAAATGAAGAAAAAGTGCAGGTGAGAAAACGGTAGGTGCTGTCATGGAGCTCGCTATCGTTTTGCTTCGTTTCGTTGTGCAGGCGTGTCATCATAAATGCCGTCATTTCCACTATCTCACAAAAATTGTAAATTACACCCGGCATTGAGGTTATATGTGTATTTTTAACTTTCCTTTATATAGAGTGATCAGCTTACGTCGAGGTTTACAATCAGCGTCTCTTTCTTATATATTGTACATGAACCTTTCTCACGTTTTACACCCATCGCGCGATGAAATGTCATCTTACCTCGAGCATGTACTTCGACAATTTCCCGTCTAGCTGACAGTGTTTGCTTGAGTGAAATTCAAAGTCGCTAAATTTCTAAATTTGTTTCGAAGAAACCGGTTTTTCGACCGGTTTAAAGTAGATGCGTACCGGTATTCTAAGTGACGAATAGATAGTTGTGTAAATAACCAATGGTACCGGTACGTTATCGGCCGTGCACCGATGTAAGTTGTAGGTAAAACTTCCAGGCTTCAACGTTCTTTTATCCGACATGTCGTAGCGAAATTCTGTGAGAACTAATACTGACAAGGTTTCGGTTTTCGGACAATTTCAGTGTATCAGCTGATTATCAAGTTGAAATAAAGCGCGAGCGTGGATAGTCCGACTCGTTGCTGCTGGCGCACGGCGTGGCGGGGAATCTATGTTTCAAGCATCCTTCAACTGTCGGCCATAACCTCTACAGTTGTCATTGACGGCTTTCGTGATTTTGAAGAATAAAGTAAACCGTAGATAAAGCCAGATCTTTATCGCGGCTTTATTTCTGAAAACCTCTCCTCACAGGCAAAGGCGATGTACGTATGCCGGTATGTACACCCACAGGCCTGCGGAACGTTTCGCTGATCGTCGTCGGATGGGAAGTGACTGACACTGTGAGGCCGAAGGCCGAACCTCGGTACTGTATAAGAATACCCGTGAAAAGTTTGTTTACAAATGTCAGATGGCGGGATTCACAAGCATAAACTTTCCCATGGTTTGCGTTGATTGCTTTGTTGCCAGATAGCTGAAGTTGTATTCACTGACAGTATAAAATTTACCTAACGGTTAATGGTTGAATTTAGCGGTTGTGGGGTCACGGGGTCACTCGTCCACTCGCAAAGGCTTTCGGGAGTAAAAAAGCTATTCAAAATGGCGAAGTGGCAATGCAAGTGCGAGTACTCGCCGGACAGTTAATTATCGCCCATAACTGGCAGATTTGAAAGAAATGCTGTAACCAGAGTAAAGATTTGAAAGTTTGAAGGTATTTCCGACCGGTCGATGTAATTTTTTTTGAGGTAGATGCTTTATTTCGTTTGTTTCGGGCCACCGGTCGATTTTTCATGACATACCTTGTTATTCTTATACAGTACCGAGGTTTGGCCTTCGGCCTCACAGTGTCAGTCACTTCCCATCCGACGACGATCTACGAAACGTTCCGTGGGCCTGTGGGTACACCCTGTCCGACTTTCGGCCTTGACATTACACAAGAAGTCATAGATCAGGTACATTTCTTTGCGTGCGTCGGATGATATCATTATTAATAGGGGTATCCGATTGAAGTGGGCACATAGTATTCTCAAGAAACATACGATGTATAAGGACAGTCTAAATAAAAGTGTTTCAAGCATATCATCAATTGCGAAGAACGCTGAAATGTTGCAGCTTTTAATCGCCATGGCAAAGTTTGTTTTTGACCTGAACGTATCCATCTAGAAGGTAAACTTGCTTTGACCAAAAGTTTGAAAATGTGTTTTCTAATCTCCCGCGGCATGGCCCGCAGACAGTGACGTCGACGTTTCGTACTTCGAATTCTGAGAGCTACATCAAATCGCCATGATCAGCAGACAAGAAATCACTATTTTCAACACAAAGTACGTGGTACGAACGTATAATCCCAAACAACTGCATTCTCGCGAGCCAGACCATGATTTCCGCTCCGCTGACCTACCAAAAAATTAACGGGTAGCGCTAAGTTTGTTGCCCTAAAGAGGCGCGTGGTTTACGACGATGAAACAACGGGCGAGTTGGTTTCGGGCAAATCTGATTAAAATCAGATGTAGGTTTCCTGGTCTTTGAAATTTATCAATGTAACTTTACTCAACATCAATCCTTTATTGTACCATCGTTCACGCAAAATGAACGGCCTCTACTACAGTGTTTTGTCTATTAGACACAGTATGGGCACCTCACAGTGTTTTTTGAAAAACAAACTCTAAGATGATCTAATCCACTAGCGATACCGCTGTTGGCTAATCACTTGGCGATATAGGGATATTGCCAGCGGTTTCCCTATGTATATAGGGACTTCGGAGTTCCAAGATTTATTGCGCCAGCATCAAAGTTGCTAAAATTCTGAAAGATTGTTGTGGCAATATTTTACTGAGTCCATATTGCAACTATTAATTGTGCAGTTGCCAGGTAATATGAAATCTTCTTTTATTTATAAACCATTAAAGATATCATTTCAAAATTGTTTGGTGTTACATCCATAAATTCTATTACCAAGAGGTCAAATACTAACCTGGTAATAAGTGTTTCGAAACAAAAGTTTTCTAAATTTTGTTCAAATTTTCCTCAAATAACTGTTAAGACATTTTCTTTTGTAATTAAGAATAAACATCAGATGTAACCAGTGAAGTTTGGATCAGAAAGTCAAATTATACACAATTTACTGATATTTGAAATTAAAAATTGCTGCCATACCCTGCATTAATTACCAAGGCCAAAATCAAATCATCAATTTTAAAAAATCATAGATGGTGAAAACTTCATGAATCCACACCTTCTGGTAATAGGCTGCAGAAAAGTCTGAAAACAAACGCATAGGTGTAACTATTTTTTCAGCTTCCAATACTGATACATGTACCTGTCTGGCACCACTAAATCTCAAGTTTAATTGAGAATTTTGTTGCTACATGTATATTCATCAAGTGTTTTGTTATTCCTCTGTCTTCAGAGTTGTACTTTGTAAATTATTAACACCAAAGCCAAGAAATACATTAGAAAATTATCAGATCTCTCACTTGGTACACGCTATGTACTTAATTTATCAATCTAAGGTCATGAAATGCCTTCACAAGGCACCATGTCAACAGGGAAACTGTTAAAAACAATTCTCACTTCCAGTTTTGTAATTCATCATCACACTTCTGTAGGCTTTAAAGTTCCTGCTGGATATATTCGCTGTTGCCGTTGTTACATGGAGTGCAAGAAACGCCCACTTATCCCTTGGATTGGTATCATTTCAAAGTAATGTGTCTGGCTCCCACGAGGAAGTGTCTAATGCAGCAGCAATGCTGAGCCCACATCGGTCACTTAACTTTCAAGATATATTCTCTGAAGGAGAAAATGTAGAGAGCTTTGCCATATCAGGCATGAGATCTCTGCTGCCAAATTGCCTACAGGTGTTGCTCTCTAAACAGCCGTGGAATCAGCACATAGATAAGGTGAGTGATGAGTGGTGAATTGAAGTTCAATGATCTCACATCAGGTCGAGACGTACTTTGCCTTCCCCTAAAAAAGCATATCTGCTAGTGAAATTGTAAACTAGTCAATGGCATATGTTCAAGTGAGAACCCTACAACTTTTCTCTGTATTTCTTGTTTAAAAGAATGTTTGATAGATGAAATTTATCAGACTTTGAAATGTACATGTTCTAGCATGCCAATATGATTGAAGATGAATTTCGCTGTCTGAATTTCTTATGGAGGAATTAATAAATAGTGCTGAATCAAATGGTAGTAAATCCAAGTAATAAGAATTTACCAAATGCTCATTAACATACATGTTTTTTCAGCAAATCAAATAATTTTCTAAACTTATTAATTTTCTTGTTTTCTTTCTGTAAACAGGTACTTGACTGGTTAATTGTAATGCTGGATACTCAACAATCTGTGTTAACAGAGACATGCAGACATACTCTCAAAGGTAAACTGCTCTACCATGGAACTGAAACACTCTACTGTACATGATTTACAGCAGTAAATGTTTGTGACATCTAATTCACAAAAACGTTCATTTTCCAATGTCTTGATAATATCAGTGCCTTCAGTTGATAGATTCTCCTACATGAATGATAACATATGCAAATTGCTGACATGTGCCATTTCTGCCTTCATCTGTGTCACACTTCCCCCGGTGAAAGTGCTTAGCATTTATTCCTCATGGATTGTATCAACTGTACTACCATTCACAGTAGCATATTGCATGTCAGTCAACATTGAGTAAGAAGAAATAGGGTTTAGATTCTCTAGGTACCCTAACATTCAACACTTTGAAAGTCTTTTGAAATTTTTGGAAATTGAATTGGTTTGTAGTCTGTGCAGACAAAATCTTCGCTTTCATATAAATTGATGTCTCTCTGTATGTGTGTGTTCATTTGCATTGCTCATTTCTCAAAACTTCATCTAATTTCTTGGTCATCTTGATACAAGGTCTATGAATTTGTATTGTGATACAATCCAATATGACCTCCTAGCAGCCATCTTGTTTCAATTTTTTATGCCATTTCAGTCTTCATTTTCACATTTGTGAACCAATCCCTATTTTTTCAGACACGCTATGTGCACTCAGACACCTTACTGGATTCAGAAAACCATCACACTGGACACGAGCGTTCAACTCTGACAACTGATGTTACCAGGAGATAGTGGAGTTTGCGTGTTGATGACATAGTTGGTATGCAGATGGAGCAAAGAAATTACATCCTTTCACCTCTGGCTTCTATTTACATATAGACAGATTCTACCTTACTGCAATATTGGGGCCTTCTCTCATTAAACTTTGTTTTTTATGCAGGTAGCTGTTTTGGTAATGTCGTCATTAAAAAAGCAAGTGTGGGAAAACTTGATACCAGCGTTTTGTTCTCCAATCTAAACTAGAGCATGATTTATGTTGTATAAAATAACAATGTCCACGTTGTAGCAATTTATTGATATGACATTGAAACCAACCACTAGCAGAAGCCACATCAGGCTAATTTAAAAGACTTTCTGTCTGTTTCCATAGCAATGCAGAGGGAATGAAATACTGCATCCATAATGATTTAACTGAGTTTAAACTTCCATTTGATGTCATTTTTTTTCAAATTGACTGAAAAAACTGCTGAATTGCTATACTTGGTTGAAAATTGAGTTGTTTTCATTGCCAAATGCCAGAATATTTCAAGAACAAGAGAGTGCTATAATCGGAGTTTGATTTTGTCATCAGAAACAAGCTTACTACCATGGGCATCTTGGAATGCAAGTATTTCACTATTTTCCTTAAAAACTTTGCCCTTTGCATGATTTACAATGAAATGTATCAGAGCAAGTCATTAATAAAGGTAACAATTATGTAAATGAAATACATGTCAAGTTAATCTTTCAGTATGGAATTTGTAGTCATGTTTCAAGGTACAAGTCAGTATACATGCATATGATAGACAATTAAAAGAGTGCACACAAAACAAGATATTGTCAATGAATGAGGTGATGTTAGATGTTCCGAAAGGAGTGGGCTGATCCTGCCCACTGATGATGTCATTTGTCAGAAAGAGGTCCCTTGATGGCTGATGAAGTCCTTTATCAGAGAAATGTACACTCATTTTCCACCAATTTTGGATAATGACAATGTCCCCCGAAAGATAATCATCCAGTAAATAGAGATTCATCTAAGTTATTTTGAAATTAAATTTTGAAATATACTTTGTTTGATTGATTCAGGGTTTATTTTTACATCATGAAATCATAATTTTGCTGCTAGACAATGATTCATTACTGCATGTGTGATATTAGTCATTTTAAAGACTATGTACCCCCGTAATTAGTTGAAGATGATTTGATGATGGGATCAAATCGGTCCTTCAGTAATATAATGATGTCATGTGACACAACGAATTATGAATGAATTTGAAGTCTGTGGCTTCCAAGTTGTTCGCCAAATAATGCAATAAACCACCTCCAGCAACGGGTATGCTTATGAGATTTTGACCGGTTCACCACATATACGAACCATTGATAGCAAGTGCATATATGATATGAAGGGAGCTAGTAAAAACCAAATGGTATACCCGATGCTTACGTGGTTTATCGCCTGTATATCATTACAGCATATTTAAATTCTGGCGTGAAACCTTCGAAAGTGAATTTTTCTCTGAGAGCTCGCGTGTGTTCCTAGTGTGCTGTATCGCAAGTATACCACTGTTATTTTCACATCTCAATCATCTGATGGCTGTATCTTGCCATAATTGCAAACCTACAGTCTAAGAACCTGTAGAGAAAAAGATAAATGAACAACACTGCAACTTAGAAAGCTGGATGACTGCGATATCCAAAAATATAAGAAAATCATGGGGAAGCCAATATTTCAAATAGATACATTATTACCTCAGTGCCAATTGGGGATATTGAGTGCATTTAGCTCAGCACATGAAATGTCCATTGAACAGGTCCTTGCCATTCAAATGGAAATGCTCGATTGCATTCCTCGAGTTCCGAGTTGTCCTCACGTTGACCTCAATTGTTGCCTGAAGAGAGGTAATAACAGTCGTCTGCATTTAATAGCTTGTCTTACTCAGGTCATTAGTTACAATTGTTCATTATCGTTATCCACGAGTACCCGCCACGTGATTAGTAAACTGCTGAGAGGCAGGGTAATCGAAGATGAGAGCTTCTAGGTTGTCAGTCACAGTCACATCTCCATGCGAGTACGTCAGAGGTTATATACAGAAACTTGCCAGACAAGTTGGCTGTAAGGCTTAATTTAGCATTTACTGGTAAATTGCGCACAGCATGGTTCGCTGTATTTTGTCTTCATAATGCTGTGTAGTTGTATAATGACTTCATCAATTTTATATGTGTGGTTAGTCTAGCCATGCCGAGATCATTTGTAAGTGTCACGTTTTGATAAACAGTTTCAATCGCGAATTAATGGAGCGAGCTAATAACTGATAGTCAAGCCCTACAAGTTGCCATTGGACTTCATTAGCTGCTCTCAAATTCGTTACTCTTAGAATATCCTTTATTTTCACAAATCTGTCGGAAATGCATCGTTGCACTCGATCGGGGCATACAACGAAATCAAGAATCGTTTGAAAACAAGATAACAGAATTAGGACGTCCCAGAGGTAAACCGTATACAATGTAGGGAAAGTTGAAGCGCAAATATGGTACGTGGTGGTACCAGGTGTCCAGAATGGATATGAGTACCAAGCTAGCAAATTATACGCATCTCGTTAACTTCAAGTCGACTTTTGCGTCGAGAACTTCCGTACAATTGGTAAAAACCGTGATATTTAAACCGTTTTGCGGATGGTTGAGAAAGACAACCCACTTGGTGTTTTGAACGCCCCTAGGTGTGTGATTTCCCTAGTTTTTGACATATAAAAGATTGGCAACAGAGAGACTTTCCTCAAACTTTTCCCAAGGAATCTGTCAACCATACTATTACAAAATCAAGAATAAAAATCGGGTATCACTGTTCAAACGTTGGCACCACGGAAACAAATATAACCTATTAAACATTTACCGATATTTGAAATTCAAATGGCCGCAATTCCTCTGTTAACTATTGGGCAAAATTAAAGTTTGATTATCACAAAAATAAGACGGTGGAAACTTTACTTCAGGAACTAGACCAGGAGAGTATATTGTAAGAATTCGAGAGTCGAAATATCCGTCCTCAAGGAGCACTCTATTACAATAAACTGTGACTTATCAAGCCCGTAAACAGCCAGTTAATTTGCCAAGGATGTCCTGATTTTAAACCTCTTTCGTTGTGGCAGTCATGGCCATTTTTGAAATTTTGCCCAGTGTATAAATTCCCATATGACAAGACCTGTTGTCAGGATTGAAATCCAGATAGTCAATACAGCTTTGTGCTTCGCACTCCGAACCCTCAAATTTTCTAGAGAGACAATTTAAACACTATAGATAGATCCACAGAAAGGTCTATCTGGCGGTGTTATCTCTCACAAGGTGTAGTAGCTCAAAAGTTTGACCTTGATCGACAAGCGCTCACGTCCAACCTGTACTCAAGTACAATTCTACCCCATCGACGTACATGGTTGGGTAAGCCAAGTTGATCCATATCTCGTAAATGTCGAAACAATATGTGTGGAATGATAAATGTATTCTCCTTTTGGCATTTCAGTTTCTTGCTAAACGGTTACTGTAATGGCAATTTGTCACCCGCATCCCCCTCAATTTAGTATCATTGAGTGAAGTGTTAACCTGAGAGATACAGATAACGTACAATATGACTCGAAACTTTGATAAACGAGACAAACTCCGTGTATTCTAGCCTGTCATATGGTATCAGCTCCATTTCAATCAATTTTACATAACCCATATATGATCATGTAATCATCGTAAGAAGTTTATATGATCCGTTAATAACAATAAATATCATCGGACTTTGACTGTCCGTTACCATGTGTCACTTGTACTAAACTTCTCATGTTGAAATTTTTCTACGAGCTATTAGAATTTTTCCATTTTACTTTAATGGATGAGGAAAAGCAATGACGTCCATACAGCTTCTCCTTGACCGTGAAGAAACAGACAGTATCTCGAGAAAAGAACTGAAAAGACAAGTTGACTCAGAAGAGAAAATACGGTGCATGGTGATGCAATCTGTATGGCTCAAAGAAACGCCAACAACACATTGCTTCCTATAGTAAAAGAGACTAGCTTTTCTTAAAAATTGAAGTGATCATGTGTCGATTTATACGAAGCCGTCAATAGTAATTAGCTATGAAATTAGCAGCATGATGAAAAACGTACATTATGTTGTGATTGGCTTGATAGAAGCCTCGACAACACTTAGACAGCATGGTGTTCGCAGACTTGCTAATTTGCTTGTTGGGAGCCATGTTAAACATGGAATGAGTTATAGTATGAAAAGCCGAGATGTTTTAATTTCATATCTTCCTATGAAGATTGTGAATTTAAATCGTCAAAATGTAGTATTTGTCACAATCTATCAAGTACAGGTCACTGAAACGTGACGAAGACATTCTTGCTCTGTTTAAAAAAGCCGAAACGGATGTGTTTCGTTGGGCGTTTGTAATTATTTGTCCTTCTTTTTTGCATTTCAATCTTACGATTTCTGACATTTTCATCGATAGAGTATGCTGCAGCTGTAAGAAGAAGACGTGAATTGAATTTTGATGAATCGACAGGACGACTTGCATGCTCTCCTTTGACAATTGGCAAAATCTCAGCTTGTATCGCGTATCTTCTGGAATCCTTTTTAAGCCACTCCGCATTATGTTCTTTAATATTTTAAGTAATCCATCTTCGAACCAGTGTATGTCGTTTAATCGTTTGCAATGCTGTGTGTACTGTATCTAATTCTGATAGAAATCTTGTCAAAAGAGAATTTGTCATGTTAAATCTACAGTCAGCCACGCAAAGACCTATATCATTGTATGAGATAAAGTAGAACTTGCCTCGGTCACAGATATTCGGACTCTCAAGCTTTTTACAACATTCTTTGGCCTACCACTTGAGAAAGCCCATTTTGAAGCTTATGGAGTAAATAAAGTTTTCACCTGCTTGGTTTTGTTCAAATCAGGAATTTCATTTCCCCCCATAGAGTTATCACGGGATGGCGGCCATTTTGAATTTTAAATATTGGTAAATATTGGGTAATTTGTTTTTCTAGTGTCAAAATTTGCTCGGTGCCCCCGATTTTATTGTTGATTTTAAAAGAGAATAGTTTAAAGTTTACTTGAAACACGACTGGAACCAACTCGGGATGATTAGACGGTGAAGTAGTGTTTGTTTAATCGGCAAATGTAAGCTCATCTGCTCCTCTTTTAAACTGTAATACACTTGTTGTCATGAGTAATTTGTAATATCGCAACATTCAGCTACAGGGCACCTGACATTTTTGAGAAATTAGAAAAGAATGAAGATCCAATTATCCCACATTAGTTCTAATCGTGAGAAAGTTTGAGCAAAATTTTAAGTCTTTCATTTTTGAGGCGCGAACGACCTCAACACAAGATGCGTAACGAAATGATGTAACACATTAGCTTAAAAATCCGGTCGGCCATATTTATGACTCAGTAGCTAAGTTCTATCAATTCATGGACATGCAGAGACGATCGATATAACCAGGCAGGTATCATTTAAAGAGTGTAGACTACTGTGTGGTGAACCCATTTAATATTGTCAACGCAAGAGACATGACGGAGCTGCATTAAATCATGAATTGTGCATTGAATGTCGATCGAACGATGTCATATAGCGCTATGACCATTACAAAAAAAATAACAACTCTGAGACTCTTCTTTTTTGAGTATTCTATGGTTTGCATTGAAATCATTTTTTAAAACGCACGTTGATATTGAAATATGCCTATTATATTAGAAACATTCTGGCGTACCATATTCTTGGCGCCGTTAGGATAACGTGCAGTATCTCTTAAAGGTATTGTAATTTTTATTGTGCAAATACCTTAAGTATGAAATAAGTAAAAGGCTAATTAGTCATTGTCTTATTGCGAGTTTACTTTCTGGTATTGTAAAATATTAAAGGATTAATTTCTTAGTCTTCCCCCTTATCAATCAAAGTTTATCGTGAGGAACGACACCTAGTTTGTTCATCTAAATTTCACACCAATCTTGTAAAACTGATTTACAGAAGTAAAAGGTTTGGCTAACGATAGCTGCAAAGTCGAGAGAAGGTTGCGCAAAGTTATGATCAGTACCTACTCACTGAAATAAATTTGGAGCGATATTTTCATGTAGAATTGCAAATTTTTAGGCTTATTTTCTAACGGTCGTTACTTTGAAATCTATGATATTTCACGTTTTGGTTGTTTCTAAGTCGTAAAACGGCCATAAAATGGCTCACTTTTCGAATCATGGTATGTAAACATATGATCACACACTAGCACCAAGGATACAACAACTTAAACCGCAGCCTTATCAAGGAGAAATGCTAAAACTAAGCCAGGTTATAATCGTTATACTTAGAAACACGATTGGAACTAATTTAGGATAATTGGATGACGAAGTAATGTCTGTTTGATCTGTAAATGTAAGCTCATCTGCTTTTCTTTTTAAGTTATACACTTGTTTCTATGAGTAAATTTTAATAATGCAACATTAAGCTTTAGAGCACCTAACACTTTTGAGAAATTTGAAAAATATGAAGATCCAATTATCCCAAATTAGTTCCAATAGTATTTGGAACTATACCAGTCAACAATCACCGGTCAGCATTATACTACTAGTAAGATACTGACGTTAGCTAGGTTGTATCGCCTTTACGTTGCTATTCGCGGTAAACTGCACTTACGCCAGCAGCATTGAGTTTATTTTGCCTCGGGTTGGACATAGAGGGCTGGTAAAATTGTATTTCCTGAGATAAACACGATAGTTAAAGGTTAGAAATATCGTGAAGCATGACAAAATCCCGCCAGGCGTTCTTTGTGCCCGTACACGAGCTTTACGGGTGGCTGACATTCATCATCCATTGGTTTGGAATCCAGTATATCTTTTCTAATACTCAGTAATTCACAGTACTCTCCGAAAATTCCTGCTTCAGTAAATATTTGGTCAAATCACGATACTCAGTTGATATTCCCTAAGTGGTTCAATTTAATGAAATACTCCAATCCGTATTTGGCACATGTTCACAAGCAATGAGTGTTTGTAGGAAATTTCAATTAAAAGTACGCCAGGTGTGCTCGGGTGTAAAATCGGGGAATCGTCATTCAAGAATTCAGTTAGAATAGTTATTTCTGTATCAGCGAGAATTGTAAATTGTCCGCCCATTTCTCGCATCGGTACCGAATAATTGGAAAAAAAGGAGCACTGAGCGACATCTGGCGTCTGCCTGGCTGCGTTTCCAGTCTTTCATCTCCTTCATATCCAGAAGTAATTTTCATTTCCGCTGGCTTCGTGTTGAGCATCACGGCGCAATTTGTGGTTTCAATGCACACACCACCAGAAGCAAATTTTACACTTCCGCGGTGCTGAAGGCTCGTTTCCCTGTGTATCGTACAGAGCATTGTTCAATTTGAACAGAAAGAAAAGAAACGAAAAAAACCAAACCATTTCTTTCCACCTGGGCTGCCGCAATTCCAAGAAAACAAGAAATGGTAATGTAACCGATCTTGTCTAAGCAACAACCGTACTTAGCGTATTTTCTTTGTGCATATGCCTCGTAGGAGCCTCGTGACAGCGTTACACGTAAACCCTTAGCTCCCAATCAATACGACGCCCGCAAGACTGCGATTTTGATCTGAGGGAAGTTAAAGTGCATGATTGCGAAGACAATGACTCGTGATGTCGTTATGTTATGTTCGACTCCTTCTAAAGATCATGATTATGAAATGTACTGTTTCAAATATTTTTTTCATCGAAGGATGATTTACATATCCCGCGGTGAATTGAGTATCTCTATAAATCTCTGTCTCGAAGGATTGATACCGCTGCTACGTAATTCATGCAATCCACCATTTTCATATTCATTTTGGAGTGCTGCACTGATTCTATCAGTATCTTGCCATTTTTTTAAAGAAAATAGTTCACACATAAGCGCAGCGCTCAGAGGTTTTGTTTGCGCTGTATTTCGTCCAAAATTGCTCGCTAAGATGTCCTGAAGTTTATTCGAACTTTAGCGGATACCTTTTTGAACCTATTTGGCTTATGATTTACAAAAATTTTAAAGTATAGAATATTTTTTTTGCTCCATGTAAAGCCCGGAGCATGACATTGCGTGTTTATAACTGCCTTCATTTAGCTGTTGGATGATTGCATATATTTCGAACTCGATTGTGATTTTTTTCTGAGAAGATTGTCTTCTCTTCTGATCTGTAGGTAAAGCAAGTCTTCTGTCCCGGTGACATCGGCCGGAGAACAAGGTAAAGACCTCTGAATCTATATCAATGGGTAACGATCTCACCAATAGTACGCCGGCAGTATATATTGAGCAAAGCAAAAGATCAAAGTTCGCCCTTTGATAAATTGGATGTTTTCGGGGCGAGTCCACAAGTACGCTCTACTCTATAAGTCTTCTCAGAACGAGATCACAGAGAGCCGACGTGGCCAACGGCACGTCGTAACTTGTTTGCTGTTGTAAGAAAAGCACCAACGGCTCTTACACCGTATTTGGAGAAGAAAACGCTGCGGTGTTTCAGTTTCTTTGAATTAAGCAATTCTCTTGCAAAGTCCTTTTAGGGGACTTTAAAGTGAAGGATTACAGCATTTTGAGGGTGACAAGATTATCCATCCCATGTGCATTTTAAGTCAATCAAAGAAGAGCTTTAAACTGGTGCCGATTTGTTGTACTGGGGTTTGAAAACTCGCCAACACATTGCTATTTACGAACTTACATCTCTTCGAACTTGTCACCTTCTACCAGTCTCGCTTTCCCTTCCTGCATCTCACACAGAGATGTAGGGGACTGGTTTTACATATAATGTGTTGCATATCGTCTATGCATGGTGAGAGAGAGAGAGAGAGAGAGAGAGAGAGAGAGAGAGAGAGAGAGAGAGAGAGAGAGAGAGAGAGGGGGGGGTAAGGATTAACTGCTGATGCTATTAACATTTCAGTATGATCAAAAGAGACACTACGCATAATATTCTTTAACCGTGTTAATCGAGTTTGTCTGCATCATCACTTAATGAAATGAATTCATTTTTGAATAAAAATAGGCAGTCTGGTTATTTATCACTGAACTGACACTATTGGAATTCAATTTCACTATCAAGTGACATTTTATTCGGTCTCTTTTATTGATTTTCTTTATCTGTTCGTGTTCAACGTATGGCTATTATTCCAATGCTCAATAAATGCTTGTCGTAAAATGGCCGTGAACAATGCCTTGATCAAACAAATAACTTGTCGCTATAAGAACTGATCTATTCACCAATAGCCATGGAGTGGGATATGAAGGACGTCGCCACAATGGTATAGGAAAAAAACGTGACTTATGCTTGTCATATAAATTACGGACGCTACTCTGTCCTGATCGACGCCAGCGTTCTAGGTTTCTCATTGCAACAATAGTTAGGTAACAACATTATGTCTACAGCTATCAATAGTTGACTTTGATTTCGTCTTCTTCCTAGTATACAATTCCAATTTCTGTTGATTATTTACCTAAAAAACATCGTTCGATTCAATCCTTTCAGTAAGGAGGAAATGGCGTTCGTAACTTAAAATATTCAGTATACAGTACTGCCAAAGTTAAAATTTTGTATGCAAAAGTGATCATGTCAAATTATTGGTTACAGTATCATTCCAGATCAGTTAGAGGTAGGCCAGGCCGGCTAGATTGTACGTATTGCTAGCAGCGGCGACAACTTTCAATTTAAGTCACTTCTTAGCTTTCGCTGCAATTTCCAAACTCTTATTTTTGTGAACTCGGAAGTCTATATATGGTTTTCTTTGTTTTGGTCGAAAGAATGTCTCAGCGTTCTTGGCTTGTCGAGGTCAATCGTCGCCTATTAAGAATCAAGAGAGAGGCATTGTAGTAAATTTCAAAACTTCTTGTGTCTAAATGCGTGACCCAAGGCTTCAGTGAAATAGACCACATCAGTTTATTCAAAATAGGAAGCCAATATGTATGTTATGTCACAACAACGTTTATCCTAATCATATTCTATTGTCTGATGGAAGTGTAAAGGTAGGCTTGTGTTTTTCCTACTTTTCTGTGAGCAGAATATGTTTAATATGCTTTCTTTTTTCACTTTCTGTGTCCGCTTTCATTTGCCAGACCGGGCTTCATGATAGACCTGCTCTAAGTCTAATCACGGTCAAAGTCTCGTGTTTCCCTCTTACCGTATCCCCGACAACCTATAAAGAGCCACTTCTGAAAACGATCAAAGAAGTCAAAATTCTTTTAAGCTAGACGGGTACTCGGCGGTTCAAAAATACCACACACAAACTTTACTCTTGCAAGTTTCCATTCGCTTGATTTCCATGTCATATGAATTCAATATCAAAGAAGATTATTTTTTCAATTTCGTAATTTAATCTGCAGTATGCACATGTGATATTCTATTCTGCATGAGTTTAAAGTGTATTTAATTAAAAACTGTAGGCGGTAAAGTCATGTTCATTCCTTTTTTCCATGAAAACCTCAAAAATCCTACGTGCGCAGGGGCGCAAAACAAATAATTTCATTATTTCAACCTTACTCAGTATTTTGAAATCTCCGACAAAGATCTATGACTTCTGTCATGTTACAGCAGGCTTATTCCCTGATATGTGCTCCCTGCCGTCTGCCATCTTGGATACAATTTTTCTGACTGTCCCTCAAGACAACAACCACCCCATTACCGCCATAGCTTGGATACTTCAGCCATCTTTTGTGTTTAAAAACAACAGAAGGCAGACTATACGTAAAATTACATTTCTACAAATGATCGTTTCATATAATTCAGAACGTTTGTGGTTCAGATGGTTCCTGATCAATGATGACATAAGGATATGATCGGAAAAACTAAATAATTGGTTTATAATGATCATAAGACACGGTAATTTGTTAAGCGACGAAACTTGCGATTGAATAAGCTCAGACCCAAGGTTAATTATGCATAAATGTCATCTTGTTTGGTACAAATCACTAAAGAATGTCTTGCGGTGAAACAAATTAGTACTGTCGTTCTCTGACACTTCCAAATATTAAAACTAGTGAATGTATAAAACATGCACATCTATCTATCTATCTATCTATCTATCTATCTATCTATCTATCTATCTATCTATCTATCTATCTATCTATCTATCTATCTATCTATCTATCTATCTATCTATCTATCTATCTATCTGCCTGTCTGCCTGTCTGCCTGTCTGCCTGTCTGTCTGCCTGCCTGTCAAATAGTATCCAACAATTTGATGTCCTATTCGCAAAGGCCGCATTAAATGATTTTTATGGAGCCCGATCGAATCTAGTTATCGGTGATACCCAAATCTAAATACAGTTACAAAGTCGCCATAAACATTAACATGGATAAAATAGCTGGCCAATGGAAACAGGTTTGTGTGTAACGCGAAAGAATACATTGTCTGAAATCCACATGAAAATTATCGCTGTAAAAATGACGCTATTGTTGGTAGAAGTCTAGTCTCTGATGCGATGGAAAACATCAAGTCAGTTTTTAGTGTATATTTAGAAAGTTTGCAATTATTAAATACGATGAATACAATTCAAAGACATTTCCTGTTCGATCGTTTGCTTTATTGTGCCATTACTTATTTTTAAACTGTTCATGTACGTTCTTGCAAATCTAATGGTTGTTAGAAGCAATATTAGACTAAATGAGTTAGTCTCGGGTTCTTCAAAACAGTTTATGAGATCTGATAACAAGAGAGTTAATGTTTTCAAAAACCACTTAACTTTATCATGACGGCATAAATTTCGACGCGAATTAGAATGGCTATTCAGGAAAATATCTCATGCGTGATAAACGCAATCGCTATTGGATATCCACACCGTTTCCGTAAGAATCGTGTACGTAGCGTGTATTGCTTTTTGATAATAAATTTTAAGCGTACATGTGGACTAATATAAACTCAAACGCCATTATGCAACTTTCATGGTGTCCGAAAACCATAGTTTTGCCTTTCGAAAACTGCATTTCGACCAAGTACACGCAAGTTCGTTTTTGTAATCAGATCCAGTGCGGCTGCGGACGACCATTCCGATTATGTTTAGGGGCCCAAGCCGACCGGCTGGGACCCTATTGTTATTGCTCAAGTTCTACTGACTTCCTCTTCTTCTTCTTCTGCCATTTCTTTGCTCACCTAGATCTCTCGAACGGCTGAACGAAAACTTCTCAAACTTGCAGGGCTAATAGGAGCCAATTAGTACTCGTGCACCTGACCCTTGAAATTTTGATTGGTCACGTGACCTGGAGGCCATATTGGATTTTCCAAAAACCTAAAGATGGCTTCTCCAGAAGACGTAGGGGTCTAGTCGATTTGAAATTTTTTGTATAGCAAGCATGACGTAAGGTCTTTACAAATTGCAAATAAAATTGCATGCGGTCACGTGATCTTGGCCGCCATATTGGATATTCTAAAATACTCATTTAATCTTTAAAAATCTTCTTCTCCAGAACCAAAACACCGATTGAGCTCAAATTTTACTCATGTCATCCTTACAGTGACCTCTTTCAAGTTTGCAAAAAACATTTTGATCGGTCACGTGGTTTGGCTGCCATATTGGATTTTGTGAAATCACACTTTAATCTTTAAAAATCTTCTCCTCCAGAACCAATCCACCGATTGACGATTGAACTAAAATTTTACATATATCATCTATAGTGTTATCTCTTTGAAGGTTGCAAAAGGCGTTTGGATCGGTCACGTGGTTTGGCCGCCATATTGGATTTTGCAAAAAATCGTAATTTAATCTTTAAAAATCTTCTCCTGCAGAACCAAAACACCGATGAAGCTGAAATTTTACTCATGTCATCCTAACAGTGATCTCTTTCAAGTTTGCAAAAAACATTTTGATCGGTCACGTGGTTTGGCCGCCATATTGGATTTTGTGAAATCACAATTTAATCTTTAACAATCTTCTCCTCCAGAACTGATTCACCGATTGAACTAGAATATTACATCTTTCATCTAACGTGTGATCTCTTTCAAGTTTGCGAAAGGCGTTTTGATCGGTCACTCGGTTTGGCCGCCATATTGGATTTTGCGAAAATCGTAATTTCATCTTTAAAAATCTTCTTCTGTAGAACAAACATACCGAATCGACAGAAATTGTACATGCATCATCTATAGTGTTATCTCTTTCAAGTTTGTGAAAGGCATTTGGATAGGTCACCTGGTTTTGCCGCCATATTGAATTTTGCAAAAATCGTAACTTACTCTTAAAAATCGTCTACTCAAGAACAAACACACAGATTCAATTGAAATTTTATGTATATCATCTAAAGTGTGATCTCTTTCAAGTGTGCGAAAGGCGTTTGGATCGGTCACATGGTTTGGCTGCCGTATTTGATTTTGCAAAACTCGTAATTTAATCTTTAAAACATTTCTCCTCCACCTCCAGAACCAATACACAGATTGAACTAAAATTTTACACTCATAATCCCTAGTGGTAGTTCTTTTCAATTTCCGAAAGGCGTTTGGGTCAGTCAGAAGGTTTGTTCGCCGTATTGGATATAGCGAAAATCGCAATTTAATCATTAAAAATCTTCTTCTCAAAAACCAACACACCGATTCAACTGACATTTTACTTTTTCTTAGTACGAGCACTTTCAAGTTTGCGAAAGGCATTTGGATCGGTTAAGTCGCCTTAATGTTCATAAGGCTGCAGTTTAAAACCTCGTCAGTCAGAAGATCGATCAGTGATGTATGTTATATTGTACACTTGACAGTCAAAGACGGCACAAAAGACTGCAATGCCTGCTGTCAAATTCAGCTAGCAGTCACACGAACCCTAATCTCGGCCCCTTGTGTAAGGCAACTTTGGCGACCAGCTTTTGTACGCCAGGTGACGTTGTCAAGTATACTGCCACGGAAGTACTTAGAGGAGTGTGCCACTAGCTTTAAGGGGTGGCCGACTGCTGTGATTGACTGAATAAGAGTGGGACAAGGTCCCGCCGTTGAACAATTACTGGGGTCTACGCACAGCTGATATGTGAGTGTCAAGGATCATAAATGAAGCTATTCGGGTAATTTTATATGTAGCTGTCTGAATGCACGCTCACTTATTCATCACGAATAAAAAAGAAAGATACATGACATTGCAAGGTGTGGTGATTTGTTTATGATAATCTATCAGACATGCATGGAGTGGCCCTTGTGCGTTATGTAACTGAGAGCATGTAGCTGATTTAAGATGTAAAGAAGACCACATCAAGCCCAGTGTGTTTATGTCGTAAAAATCGCTGATACACATCCATTAAAACAACACCTTGTTTTATGAAGTTCTGTAGCTTGATCGTATTTGTGTGATAAAGTCACCTTCATCCTCGAACAGGAGAAGTAAGATTCGTTACTGAGAGAGTAAGCCACTATTGACTGACACTATAGTGAGCGATCCGGTGTGTGGTGTCATATTATAATTAACATGACCCAGCATCGACCGGAGTTTCTCTACACTTATAAGGATTTTTGTTTTAGGGCATATTTTTAGCGTTGCTAGTGCTCGTTATGTTAACAGTAAATGTTGTACTAACCTGACAACAATTAATTTGTTTCAGGCATTTAAATCGATTATCCGAACTTTTGGTTTTGTGTCAATTTTTCATGGACTTTTTAATAGATTTCGGGTCGATATTGGTGCCTGCTTTCCATTGTTTGAAAAGCATGTTCTGAAGGGCTGTTTGAATCATCTTATTTCTCGGTAGTAGTGTCACCTTTTATCAAGATGTTAAGCCTTTGTTTTCTGAGTGACAACTCCATACTTTGGTTATTGCCAGTAACTTTTGCAGTTTAATATTTGGAATTTTTAAGTTTTGAAAGAACACCTTTTTGTTGTACCCAAACATTTTTAAATTCATAGTGTACAGGTCAGCCAAACAACTATTACGCCAAGAAAAATAAAACGTTTGTTTCGTGTACGTATCCTACACATATTTCAAAAATTATGTGGTGACGCGGGTTTCTTTTCTATTCTTCAATCAACAACATGGAAAAAATGATAACAACATACAAATTCACGCGGAGATAAATGCACAGCAAAGTTGCTTTATTATTTTGTACAGCAACAGTTCTATCGTTGTGTATTTTTTGTGGTTTTCTTTTATTTATTTCCTCATGAGCAGAAAAAATGTTGATGCGCAGATCTGAATTGACAAGCGCGAGGATGAGAAACAAACTTTTATTTTTCTGGTCATCACATCAGTCTGTATGGCTGACAAGTGACCACACAATCAGTGGAAATTTATTGCAATGCTATTTCCTGTTTGTCTATGACACACACTTTTCAAATCACGTAAATGAGAAATGGGGAAAACGACCTTTGACACAAAATTTTCATGTATAGCAACCAGTTCAAGGATTTTTCAACACATAGGACACATGGTAAATTTACAGATTGAGCTATGATGGTATACATCAATTTGACTAAAGTACTGGTTCGCCCCCCCCCCCCCCTCTCTCTCTCTATCAAGCATACTTTTTAAAATCATTTTAAATGAGAATTGAGATGCGTGAGCTTTTAAATGTATTTTCACATGTGTTAACAACTAGTCTAACAGCTAGTCTAAAGATTTCTCTACACATGAGACACATGGAAGCTCAAAATTTGCACATATTATCATCAGTGCAAGTACTTTCAACCATGGCACCGCTTGGGCCCCGCCAACGCTGCTTGCAGCTTTAATTATACTTGTTGTTATGTAAATTAGACATTTTCGAGACGGTAGCTTTCGAAAATGACGTGACAAAACGACATGCTGTGGTTCGTGTCTTCATAATTACTTTGGTCGTTTACGACAGCTCGAATTTCGTCTCCTGCTCCAAATGTTTTCCCCTCTGCATACCTCTACCCCCGTAAGCATAGGCAATTTCAAAGCTGCGATAACAAATATATCATGAGCAACTCACGAATCTTTTGCAGCCCATCTCTCTCGAGCTCTTTCTCGATAACACGGGGAATCCAATTGGCTTCACTGTTTATCATGTCCGCAGGCACTACCCGGGCAAAATTGATTTAATTTCTTGTCCAAGGTTTCCTCCGAGAAGTTTCAATGAATGCCTGAGCCACCTACGTACAATGTACAGTTGTACGTATGTACAACGCTACGTGCATCTCGATCAGCACGTAAATGTATGTCAAGTTTTGTACTTTGCGAATTTCTGACAGTCACTCAAACGATAACTGAGTCCCTTTCTGTGACTCGTTATTGAACAGCGTGTTTCAGTACACCTAGTCACCGAAGCTATTTCTCGTTGATGGAAACTGTGAAATGAAACGTTCCATTTCTCCGTGAATTCTGATTTCAGAAAGTAACAGAGCATTCTAATACAGACACTATGTAATTCTACACATGCATGATCCCAGGTTGATTACTCGTGGATACAAATACCTGACCTACTTTCCATCACTTAATCTCACAGTGCTGTCACTGAAATGGAAAGACAGCCACTGGTGACACGATTACCTCAAGACGGTGACTGAGCCGACTGCACAGGTATTGCAAAGCGTGAACCGCCAACGGTACTTTTGAATGACTCTTTACTAGTTTAACAGCTACTGTAGGATGTGATGAAACACATTCATGTTTTAACTGAATGCAGATATTTGTGCAATAGAGTTATTAGAAAGGGTGAGTATTCAGAGGGAGTGGTGGACACACATGAGTGCTTACTCCTCATGGCAAAGGCGGGCTATGTTTTATTTCATATGTGGGATTGTATTAGAAACTCTTTAAAGTATCATTTATTGACTATATTTGTTAACAAACAAACAAAAAACAAATACTTTTCTTTATTGACAAATATGAACACAAATACAACTCTTTATTGGTTCTTTATTGTATATGGAAATAATCATACGTAACAAATAAACAGACACGCATAAACAAACAAACAAGCAGCCCGAGTGCCCCGTGTTTGAAATGTCTGCGTTTGTCAAGCTGTCTGTGAGATACTGGACACAGTGACAGTTCATTTGTGATTCACAGCACGGAGTCATTAGCATCCACGGTCTATTGACTCGAGGAAATAGTGGACGCTTCAATCCCATGAATCAAAGGAGATTACAGCTATCTTATAGGACGTCGATGTGTTCGATAGACTTGCGAGGAAATATCATGATATTCTCAGGCGATAGGCCATTTTACCGGCGCTCTTTCCACATGCATACTATAGAATGTAGATGGCGGGTGTGTTTCAGTTCGTGAGTGCGAGAGATGTTTACACCGCTTGATGCGAATTCATGATATTTGGGATTCAAAATGCCATTCTTGTTCCTTACTGTGTGAGAAAATATCCATTTTTCGATTTTCACAAAAAGCAGACGGAGAATTTAAGATTTTCTGCGGATTAGAAAACAAGAACAGAATAGAATGTAATATTTGATATTTTGAGAGCACGAAAATCTATCCTTGGGCGCCTTCTGCCCTTATCTACATGCCCTGGCACTTTTTATAGTTACTTCATCGTAAGCCGGAGAGATCGATGTCGCCCTTTTTCTCAGTGATTAATAAATTTGAATCGATACTGAAGTTTTCGTCCTCAGGGGCCAAAGCAACGGAAAATACGTCATGTTAGACTCAAGCGCGTTCTTTTCCCTAACGCGTCTGCTCTGCGAATAAAAACCTGTCAGAAGAAACGATAGCGTGTCGTTTTCAAGTGCACGGTCATCAATCGTTGGGCAGAACAACCATGTTAGAACGACAGCAGGGAGCGAAGAGTCAGTGGAAGCGGTTCATATGCCCAGGATTAAGAAGAATAGTCATTTGTTACAGCACTTTGACCATCCATTCTGCCAGCGATGTGATCTAGGGCACATTTAAGGGAGCGAACACCCACGAAATAGTCAGCACGTTTTGTAAGGTGATTATCGATTTACTTGCGTCACTGGGGGCCAAAAAGCAAGTGTTAGAAAAAAATTATCGCAATTATCGCTCATGATCGACCCCTGGGAAACACTTCGGGTAATCAAATAACCTCTAACTTTTTATCTCCATCACACCACTGGTCATTATGATTGAAAAGTGAGTGACCTTAAGGCGTTCTGATCGTTAACATCAAACCAATTTCGACAAATAATCTTATCCCTGAACAGCGCACAGTTACGTTTGATTTTTTTCCTTGTTGCTGTGTATTTGCCGAAGTTTTGGTAAAATTGTATTGTTCACGTCATACACACAAGTATGCATACATACATACATACGTACGTACATACATACATACATACATACATACATACATACATACATACATACATACATACGTTCGTTCGTCATCGGCACTCGGGTAATTGAGCTAGGCAGCACGGGCGCGTTCTGAAACTGGCAGCGTAAATGGCGTCGTACAATAATGCACGGAAAGCTTCCTGTGAACTCCCTAGAAAAGTATCAATTAGAAGTGTAACACACCTCCGAAATCAAAAATGGTTATGAAACTTTCGATTTTGCGCGTCACGTCCTGAAACCTTCTTATTTTCTGCATTTCGATCCGCCCATTATTTCAGTGTCAAATATTGACTACTGCTATCATCAAATTAGGAAGTAAAATTTACGAAAAGACAATGGCACTTCAAAAGATCGACCCTAAAACTGACTTAAGAATCTCGTCACGCAAATTTGATGACACGGCTAATATGGCGTTCCCAATAAGGTGTGTATAGAACTTAGGTTTGAAAACTTTGCTTCATGTCGCTGGAAAAAAGATCTAAGACCATCTTTGTACGTAATGAAAAGTTGTCATTGTAAAAATTCAAAAGGACGTGTTGATTTGACAGAAAGGACCACGGCAAATTGCTATCATTAATCCATTTATTTAAAGCTGCGAATTTCAAGGTGAATAGTTGAATGATCTCTCACACGCGACTCGGCTTTTATTTGAATAAAAAAATCAAGTTGTGATACTACCGACAAGGTTACACACTTGTCGAAGTTCTCCGATCAATAGGGATCATTTAGCTATCAAAATCATTAAGTGTAGATGGAAATGAATTGAACTTATCAGAAAGCTAAGTGTAATGCTCTACCCTGTCGATACATTGAAGGTACGAGCATATCCATTTCCATTGGAATGGTGCGATTCCTATCAATGCACTGTTTCTAGACGTGGGGAACTCGCTGCGTGATTTGGATCACACATCGCGAAGTGCAATGCCCATAATTGAAGCAACTTGCAGGAGATGTCTGATCCCGTACTCGGAAGACACTTTGAAACAGAGCTACTATTCATCAAATGAAGAGGTCATTGTCAAGTTCTATATAGCTACGAATTATAACTGCGATTTTATGAACCATATGGAGTTGTCAAGGGCATTTAATGATGTTGTTGTGTTCATATACTGCAAGGGAATAAAAAACGACCCTCTAAACTGATAGATAAGACCTCCAATACCTACCATATGTCTTTTCTAGTCCTGGTGCCCGCACGGCAATTATGATCACCGAAACTCCAATTACTTTATCAAATTTTAATATGAATTTCTGCATCACCGCCGAGATCTTAATGCTGCAGGCATGGATGTGTGGCTATGTTTATTTGTCTGTCTGTCTGCCTGCCTGCCTGACTGGCTGACTGACTGACTAACTGACTATGTGTCTGTCCGGCCGTCCGTTTGTCTGTTTGTCTTTCTGTTTGTTTGTCTTTCTGTCTGTCTGTCTGTCTGTCTGTCTGTCTGTCTGTCTGTATGTATGTCTGTATGTATGTCTGTATGTCTGTCTGTCTGTCTGTCTGTCTGTATGTATGTATGTATGTATGTATGTATGTATGTATGTATGTATGTATGTATGTATGTATGTATGTATGTATGCGCGATTTGACCCTTCAATCCCGATCCGATTGTGATTTTGTAAGCTTGTAAACACAAATGACTTCAAGTACAAAGTAATAATATCTGTTACTTAAGATTCATGCATCCTGCAATCCTCAGATATATATATATATATATTGTATTAATTTTGTGTATATATATATATATATATAATATATATATATATATATATATATATATATATATATATATATATATATATATATATATATATATATATCTTTGCCTAGGTTATTGACAGGAGGTGTACTTCAATTAGTCATTCAACTATAGATAATGCACGATTTTCATGTACTGCTATTTAAAGTAAACAATGCAAGGACACTCATTGTAAAATCTTTTGCTCTTTATCTGTTTCTGTATCTGTACTTTGATTGTGCATATCTTTGTGAGAAATAAAAATAATTGGAAATTTCGGCAATCTGTCTGATTTCCTTATTTAATGCTGTTATGAATATGCTTTTTCATATATGAAGGAGTATCGGAGAAGCACATAGAAATCATACAGAGGGGAGATATAAGCTTTTTGTAATAATTTCTTATGCAAACCTCATACGAAAGAAACTGCCAGTCTATGCTGGATGTAAATAATACTGTCAATGACGCCGGGCTTGTCATCAATTCGGAGACCGTTTGATTCAAATGTTGAGATGCTTCGTGTTTTCATCCTCGTAAAAATAATCCTTCGAAGCTCTTTGACTTTGTCTCAGCTATGACATGTATGGCACCTTTTGTCATATATATTATACCAGTAGTTTTAGTAAAGATGTCGGACATTCGTATACCTTGCTTATTTTCACAAAATCAAAGTCAGGTTCATGGTCAGGTCTCACTCAATCTTTCATACATTAAGAGAAATGAAACAATAACGAATGAATTCAACCGCACAATCGGTAACTTTAGCATCCATCGTGTGAACATGCCCACGCACCCTTCTGGCGATTTTATTTTTTTGCTTTGATATAACCGCTTTGGAACTGTTGATACCTTGCTGTAGAAGTGACAGTAAAACCATACGTATGGACAGCTAAATGGTGGTGTTTCACATGTGAATTTTGGTCTATACAGCAAACAAGACACGTTCGGTCAGTTGCTCCATTTAGGCAATTTCAACTGATACTCGAGTGCAGACAGCGACTCCTCGAAACACAAAGCTGCAATTGCGGAACCACATACGGTTCAATCGAGGACCATCTGTTGGAGGTAGATTGATCCAGTCTTTCCCAGATATTTGCAATTTTCCAGCCCATGATTCACAACAGCTAAACCGAGGCAGCGTATATAGCCATTGGAATACCATTTAGTTAGTTGCAAACAAACGGCGCCAAATCTCCACTGATCGACGTCAAAAGCACTCTTAACAAATAGTAAATTGTTATCGCTGCTGAAAGTGTGTCAATCCTGGTCCGCGATACACGCCTTCAAATACGTCGTTCATTAATCCTTTTGCGCCAACTAAGTTCCTGCACAAACACATCGTTTCGATTGCTCTCTGTTGGCAAAATCGATACTGTTTTCAAATGATTTCAGAAATATTCAGATTATCACGAAACACGCAGAATAATATCATGTTCGCCCATCAATTAACATTATAATTTTTTGTCAGGGTTATTTAGTAGGTTGAAAAGGGTCTCCATTACCATTAGCTGTGGTGAAGATAATGGCGGAAGGTTAACCGATGTGCGCCGACCCCTTTTCCGCAAATTCTCACCAGCCAATGATAGTGTTAACCCCATTAACAGCAACTGTCAGTGTCTACTCCCGCTGCATATCGAATCGTAAGGGATGGGAACATGTAATCGCGATGGATTGCTCGATTGTGGCGTGATTTGAAACGTTCTCTTCGCTATATCCGTTTTAAGTCGTCACTGTACAAATCTACCATCTTTAGCTATGTAGTCGAAAGATTATCTCGTGTTTAAGTCATGTTCGTGTGTTACGCCCCAAAATATACAATTAAATCACAATATCAGGGGTCCTGTATTAATTAGAAAATGTTTCATACTAAATTAATATTTTAAAGCCTATTTTAAACGATTTTATGATAACCTTTGTCATGATATCAACAATATCAACATATCTATGATATTGATAGAAGTCTACATTTGCTGTACTTAATGTTTTTACTTATATGTTTACCTTCAGTTACGTTACGATGGTATTAATATGCCCGACTGAAGGCGCCTTTCTTCATAAATGAATTGTTACATACCTCTAGAACGATGACAAACTGGAATATGACCCAGGGTGATCCTTGTATGCTACACGCTTGTCTCTGAGTGGTGAAGGCCGGAGGTCTTTGAGATAAATTGAAATTAGGGCGACACTTAAGCACCGCTAATGAAAGAACTCAATATTAAGTTACTAGACAGACGGCTGCTCCCAAGCGTTGATTGAGCATATTATGTCGTTAATCACAATAACGCTTCTACTGTGTTCCGTAAATTTCTTGGCACATTTTGTAACAATTTTGTAATTTTTCTATTGTGCACATTCTTTAAAAGCTTTACAAAGTTGAAATATCGCGTGAGACAGCGTACAGGTAGAAAGAAAGGTGTATTTTGCTGTCTTCAAAATGTAGGTTATTCAACATGGCCCATATATAATTGTCGGTTGGTTAGGCCTTTTTATCGTCATACAGCTATCGGAAATCTAGTAGTGCCATTAATGTTGATAACATCAACATATCACAATTAATGTCACAATCAATGTGTAAAAAAATTGACAAAGTCCTTGGTTCATAAGCGTTTGAAGTTCGTGATGTAACGGCTAGGTTTCCATTGATGACATAGTCAGCAAGGCCTCGTCAATGACTGTACGGTTGTCGATGGTGTATTATGATTGCTTGACATTCTCGACGCGCGGCATGCCAGTCTTGTGTCGGAGGATCTTTGACACACACGCTGACGCGGTTTACAGTTGAACAGCAGCTCGCAAAAAAGGCGATTGCGATTGCCTGATTCAGCAGGTGCAACAGTCAATATTTATGCAAATGATCATCACCTTTGAAATGTGTTCATTTACGTAAGACCTCGCACTAAAGACGGCGTGAATAGGACAAATTCGAAAAGCGATTAGAAATGTACACCTACCTTGCAAAAGCTGATGCAGTATTTTTATGATGCAAGGTATTATCGTCGTGTGCCGGTATACTTTAAAGTACTGTATCTTTGTTTTTTTTACCAAACTTTTATCAGCAACGATATCACAGATATTAACATGATTGATGTGAGTATATTTTACAGGTACAACGGAAGCTAGCCAGCAACGGAACATCGCATATAATTTTTATTGTCAAACCGGGCCACAACTCTAAGATTGATGATAGAATGAGTGATAATTCTAGAATTTTGTTTTTTCCACCGAGACTCTTACTGCAAGGGTTCAACAATTCCTCATTTCCAAACTTTCTACGAAAAATTTGAGTTAAGATGAGTTAGATATGTGATAAAAAAAAGTCATGAATGGGTAATAGGTCAAACCATACTTGAAAACCATGGTTTGTACACTGATCAAATGGTGAGGTTTTCTCATCAGAGTTTCCGAATGCCTTCAATCTTCAATCTGAAGGCCTACTCAGTGTTTGGAATTTGCTAATCGAAGAAAACGTCTCTTTCTTACAGAAGATTACGTCTAAGACCAACACCAGGCTGACATAGTACGTTCCTTATGATTAGTACTCATTCCTAAACATGCAAAGTCGTCCTTCAAACTAAATATTGTTTTCGGTAGCACAATGCGTCGTTGTTATTAAACTGATCTTATATTTTTTCTCTTCGTAAATATTCGCAAGGTCTTTTCATTCAAACGAGAGTAAGACTAGCAAAGATCTTACACGACTAGCTAAGATCTTAATGTTCTGTAAAACGCCACTGATCATTCACAATCTCCTGAAATTTCTTATCTTACGTCCCGTTGGTTTCCCTCATGAGAATTCCTTCCATTTGAAATGACGCTTTGTTAAGATACATGTAGCCGAACAGAGTTACCTGCAAATTGACACGTTTTATCGCATAGTTTTCATCAGTTCGGATTGCAACTCAAAGTGGCAGTATGCAAACCAGATAACGGTATTTATTACTCCGTCGAACCTCAGTGCTGCTCGTGAAATGCTGACACGAACTTACCGCGCCAAATCCTGCTCTCAAGCTAAAACATTAAATTGGATTGCTTCTCAAATCAGCGTTCACAATCATATTAATCCTCTATTAGAGACTTTCAAATGCCCGCACTGCTATCCTAGATGCTAATAAATAAGCGTACACGTATCTGAAAATGTTAACAAAATTTCCATGTTGTCCATTGCTGATTTTTAATCTAAATTTCAAAAAGACCGCTGAGTGTTCTCGGCTGTGCATTCACATTGATGAAATGTATCAATGCAAAGGCATCAACTGTAAGAGAATTTGATAATGTCAACGGAAGATGATCCTTGTCCATTGCAGGAACACACAAATTCGTTGCATTGAATTTCCAACATAGCTGATTAGGCGTTGCATAAATAAAAGACACTTATGAATCATAATCCTGCGCTTTTTTTTAGAAAATATGAGAGTGTGAGGGGGATGTATTAAGGTAGTATGCGCCTCGAAAGTGAAAGACTTAAACTTTTGCTCAAACTTTCCTCATCAATGGATCTGTCAATCATACTCTTTTCAAAATCTACAATAAAAATCGGGGGTCACTGTGCAAATTTTGGTGCTAGAGAAACAAATTACCCAAGATTACCGATATTTGAAATTCAAAATGGCCCCACCCCTGTGTTAACTCCATGGAGAAAAATGAAATTTTCGATTTTCGAAAAACTGAGACGATGAAATTTTTTTTACACCAAGAGCTTTACAATGAGTCCCCACAAGTGGTAGATCAGAAAAGAATTGTAAAAGTTTGAGAGTCCGAATATCTGTCAACGAGGCGCGTTCTACTCTGAACATGTGTACGAAAAACGTCATGTTATTATCTGTTGACGATCTAGCATCACAATGGAAGAAGCCCATGAAGAAAAGGGGAATGATAAGTATTGTTGGTGATTAACAAAAGAAAATGCACATGGCACAAATGAATGGTTTTGTTATATACAATGCCGAATTATTACACATAAATGCTGATGGTCGATAAACAAGACAGAGGACCTTGGTAGCGGTACAATAAAACGCCAATGTGTTCGCCTGTATAATGCTCGCCTATAAAGTCCTTCAACGCTGGAACTGGTCGGTTTCCAGATGAAACTCCCAAAGTTATTTTATACCCCCCTCCCCGGCAATTGGAGAACCATATGGCCGACTCGTGATAAATGATGCAGTTACGTTGGGTTTAGAATAATTTTAATAACATCATTAAAGTTTCAAATAAAAATGACATAAACATCCTAGTCTTGTTTATACGGGGCTAATTTTCGATCGAAGGAATGAATTACTCTTCGAATTCAACCCACTTTTATTCTTTGGTATAGAGAGAAAAGCTAAAGGTTAAACTATTGTCATTAGACTGTTATTGTCGTTAGAGTGAATATGCATAGACTAATGACCAGACGGAGCGACACTCTAATGAATGAGTGATTGGCAGTATGTTACTCCATAGACCCTCGAGAAAAACGTTTTCTCGAGAGTCTATGGTTACTCAAAGCAAATCTAGAGCCGATTTTGTTGTTTCTCATCGAGCAAATGGGAAAGCGGTATTTTGTGACTGCCTAAGACGTACGCACGTGCACCTGAGAAAAAACACAGAAAATATTTCAATTGTTGGACGTTAAACTGTAAAAGACGCAGCGAGGCCTTGCAATCGGGCAGTGATGGGCTCATCTCGCCGAAAACCCCGCGGGAAATATCGATCAATTGTTCGCGGACTGACGTCTGCATTGAATATTCGCCCCCTGTCAGACGTCATCAACAGGGATTCCGGATGCGACAGTGCGACGTGAGCAAGCGCGTGTCCTTCACATGGTGAGACGGCACTATTTGATGTTGAAAACAAGATCCTTCGCTGCCGCTGTCGGTCACGACACCCATTATACCAAAACCGAACGACGTTTGGCATATATAGTATGCGTGATTTGCCCGGCTATTGACCTTGACATAGGTAGCTATATTGTTTGGTGGCCTGAACCGGCGGGAACACAACATGGAATACTCAATTCGATTGGCGTACATTGGTCGCTTTGGAAATCACATGCAGATTTGATGGGATAAAACACTTGAAGAGGAAACAACGGATTCCATATAATCTTCTGTGTCAACATTATCTGGGCAAGAAGTTAGATGATCGCTGAAAGCTCGTGAGTTGTATCTGGCATGACCCGGCTTTACGAAAACGATAGCTCGTTTGAGAATTTCACTAACGTTTTGGGTCATACGACGATGCAGGTAACTCTCGCACCGTCAGAGCAGAGCAACTTCCGCTCGTCAAATTTTACCGAACAGCCCGACGTAACGTCGACAGAATGGGACTTTTCGAACGGAATCTCCACTGCGTTGGCGTCTGCGAACCTGACTTTGCTCGGAGAAGACGCAACTTTTACCCCGCCGACTGTCCAAGACACCCCGGCCACGACACCGAATTGGTGGCAGGAACTGAACGTTATGATCAGCATCGTACAACCGGTCATATACGGCACTATCTGTTTCTGCGGCATAATTGGTAACCTACTCGTCATACTAGTGCTACTGCGCTATTCAAGCATGAAAACGCTGCCTAACATTTACATCCTCAATCTGGCAACAGCAGATTTCCTTTTCATGCTGACAATACCGTTCGTCGCATATCAGTTCGTCACAGAAAAATGGATATTCGGTTACGTCATGTGCAAGTTTGTAATGTCATTCGACGGGATGAACCAATTCACGGGAGTGTTCCTTCTGACTGCGATGAGCTTGGACCGGTACATGGCATTTTCATACCCGATCAAGTCGCTCTTAGTCCGAACGCTCCGAAACACGCGGATAATCTGCATCCTGATGTGGGTGTTGTCCGGCGTGGTTTGTCTCCCGCTTTGGATATATTCTGGAATGTTGATCGACCAGTATACCAACGCAACTGTCTGTACTTTAACTTGGACGGAGAGTGTTCACAGCACGTTTATTTTATATGCCTTTACGCTCGGGTATGTCATCCCTTTGTTAATCATTTCGACTTGCTACATATCCATTATCCGATTGATCTCAAAAAATAAACAGCCCGGGGAGCCGGGCCTTAGCAAACGGGGCTCCAGACGAGTTGCAGTGTTAGTGATCATGGCAGTGCTGACTTTCGCTTTCTGTTGGCTTCCTTTCTATGTCATGCAGATCAAGTTCGCGTTTTTCCCAGGACCGTACACTAAAGCCGCTGCAATTGCCACTTTAGTGTCGATGTGTTTGAGTTACAGCAACAGCGCCCTGAATCCGATTGTCTATACATTTGTTGGAAGAAATTTCAAGGAGAGTATTGGCCGATTAGTATGCTGCAAAGGAGATATGCCTAGAAAAGCCCAGAGTGCGTACCTATCCAGCTCTCGCAATAAACTCTCGCGACAACTGATGAAAGGTCTTTCCGCCAAGAAGTACATAAGCAAGCAGTCCCCTGAACCCAATATACACGTACTGGCATACCATAATGCAGCGTATCAAATAAGCGTCAGCGATAACTCTCCGAGCGCTCTGCAGTTGATCCATTAACCGATCACCCGCCCCAGCAAGGAACTAACTCACTCACTGATAGTGGTCAACAAAAACACGACACCGTGCAAACTTCGTTTGCAAATGGTAAGATCGGGAATCAAGATCAATCTAAGTATTACGCCGGACGAGAAACACCAGTTATTAGGCCTGAGAACAGCAAAGACGACAAAATATCCATTGGAAATCTTGAAATCGCCTTATCCACGATGTTTGAAAAGGAAAAGAGCAAAGATGACAAAATGTTGGATACAGAAAATACCACAGACGTTCAAGGGACAAGCGCAGTATCAACTGCTTAAAACAATTCAGGTCATCCATTTGTATTTAATCCAAAACGTGTCAGTGCAGTACCAAGTTAACAATCATACCAGCTAAATATAAATAAACTGCATCGTCTTTTCTAGGGATCAAAAGTAGCCGTGAAGCTTCAAAACAAACTGTATCCTTCGAAAGGTTTTCGAAAGTGCTGTTCATGAAGACGCAGTGCAGTATTTCGAAATTCAAACGCAGGACGGTACTGTTCCTTTTCAAATTTATATTTTTGCGAATTTCACTCCATTGTTGTCACTTTTGTACATATGCCAAGTATGGTTTCCCAGGGTAACCCCTCTTATTTCATCAAGAAACGCTAAATTGACAGCGGAGAATCACACTATTATGTTCATACGTATGCGTTGGAAGACATACCTCCTCTAGTCCACGTCCTTGCAAAATTTCACCGTTTGTAGTAGTTTCAATTTCATAATGAGCCCACCGAGACAAACATACGATTAATATACACATCATAATCTTTTCTTGTTAATTTCAAAAAGCGATGAAATGAATATCATCGTTTTGGCAACCCACCTAATGTGACAGTTTGTTGCTTGCTAACTCCACAACTACGTTCGAACATTGAGTGCTCAGCAAGCAGACTACAGTTAATTTGGCGCTTGCTAAAAATTGCTCAAAATTACAGCCACTCTCCTCTTTGTAATTTTATCACGTAAACCTCGACAGGGATTGTACATAAAAGCTTGTGCGCTAGGCGTACAGTTACTATATCTATTGAGCTTTCTATTTTAACAAGCGTCTTTATTTTAGACCTTTGATCCACCCGATTTTATTTTGTATGCGGAGAGCTTGCTTCTGCTAACAGGGTTATACGCTCTGCTGACAATGCAAAGCATCGTCAGCTGTATCGATCTAAATCCTGGGAAGCCAGCATTGCCCGTATTTCCGAGTTTAGAATTGAGGTGATATTTATCCCGGAAGGACAAACTGCCACGTTTATTTCACATTTCATCGAGTGAGTCATCTTTTAATACTTAATATCAGCAGCAGTACTATTCTAAATCTATTTATTCCTGACACTTTTCGTGTAGAATTACCAGTCGTGTTGCGTCAAATGCCTAGCAGTGATGCGGTGTCGCTAAGTTTGGTCTTTTAAATGTCACAATGAGACCATAATGGTACACATATCACATAAAAATTATGTTAATGTCATCATGACAAAGCGTAAAGGGGATATTCACCGAGATTTTATCAAACTTTAATAACAATTGAGAGCTATTCATATTTTCATATACAAGGCATATTTCTCTTCCCTTTCACTTTATATTCACTTTAATGTCCATAATTGATTATTTATATTCGTTTTCATGCAACCAACGCCCTCATACATGTTCATAAACACCATACTGAACCACAGTCAAATCGGACAGCTAGTCGCGCAAATAGGAAACAAGAATAATGAACAATGCACGCGTAAAGATCACATAAAACAGAATGACATTAAATATTCATCAAGTGCACAATCAAATGTACAGATTAAAAAACTACTTCTAATCTACTACCAAATAATGTGTTGCGTAAAACCATGGAATAATCAATAGATCTCACTGGTTGCTAGCTTCGTAAACCCTGGACCCCAGGATCTGTCTTAAGATTTTCAATTTGATCACTGTAAATATATTAAAATTCAACATCGAATAAACTATGTTATTTCCTCGACACGGGATACTTGCCGTCTGGTTATTATCTCTTCGAATTCATTGACAGTATATTATTTTATTTACATTATGATGCAAAGATTTCTTTCACGACTAGGAGATTTGAAAAATTCACTTTAAATCACCACTTTCACTCTGAAATCTGCTGTAATTGAACCACTCAAGCACCATACATAGGTATTTAAACATTTTACCAAGGTCATGTTCTTAAGCTCCATTGCACTCACAAGTCAACATGGGTCACTATAAGACGGTAAATACTGTGAAATTTCATTGTCTTCACGGAGTCTAAGGAGTAGTTCTACTTCTTCAAAGAGTCCTCCAGAGTAGTTCAACGACTTCCAAGGCTCTGTGTTCTGGCGCCGTGTCACTTTCAATAACTGCAGTTAAAGGTAGATCTCACTTCAGGGAGCCAAGGTTTAAATACCTTTATGTGGAGTCGATAATTGAAGATGGCTTATTTCGAAATAACTACTTAACATGTAATAGGCGCCCTCAGATGTGATTTTGTTATCTTCAGGATTAGGCTAATCGTGTGGTGAAGAACATGTATCATGCTTTTGCAAAGTCATGCATGCACCTGATTAAAATTGTTAGAGACTCAGATTTTCATGATTCCCGCACGGATTACTGGTATCTCAGTTTCCAAATTTCCTTGTTTTCTATCGTTTCGAAATTTACGTTGTTTTATACGAGTGATACGTAAAGTTGGTAACATTGAATACCAATGTCAAACTATACCGTGTAGTTCTATCCATGCTGCAATTGACGACCCCCAAACCGGTAACAGGCATACATGTAAATTTAGAGATCGCCACACAAGACATACATATTCTCGGTTACCAGCTGTGCTTAAATAATACCCACAAAAGCAAAGGGAAGTTTTCAGTGGCAATTAAAGGGAATTCACAGAGAACAGACAAAACATTTACATAAAGCCACCACACTGGAAACACAACGTAAAGCATTGATATAAGATCATTGCCCTGCCTTCTCGCCATGACTTTCCTTTCAGCGGAAAACGTTCAAATACATCTTGTAAATCAAAATTCCACCCTGACGGAAACACTCTTGCCATATCGGAAATTTAGTAGGAAAATGGAGTGAATGAAATCCATTAGAATAATAATTCAAATTGTCAGCTTGACATTCAGCAGGATCAACATATCAGACTGATTTTAGGTTTTCGGAAACATCTTTATACGTGTCTAGGAAATAAAGACTTAATGCACAATTACCCGCAGCATGGCGGGGAAACCGACAGGAAAAATTCACTTAAAGACACGACAGAACAAGTCATGTCTTTGAAACTCTAAAAATCTAAAAAAAAGCAAATGATCGGTTGGAACAGATGGCGTCAAAAATTGGAGTTCGAATGAACTTTGTCAGGCAAGAGTTCAACTTCAGGAAATTCTTCTGATAACATATAAACTCGTTGATAAGAAACCGCCACTTAACATAGAACTGCAAGCCGGCAAGCCACGTTGGATCGGTTTGCTAAGCAAATTACAATACAGTTAGCTTTCACAGCCCACTAGACCTTTGCACGTATTTATGAAGGTAAATCGAAATCCCCTTTCACATCAAGTGACTGTGAAATCTGATCAATAGGGAGAGACAAAGATACATCTTCAGAATTAAGACAACATCAGCAGCGTTACGTAATACTGAACAATCTAACAATCTGGAGTATATGGCCAAAAAATCAATGAGTTTCAAAATGGCTCATTCAGTTCGAATTTATCAGTTTTTTCATCCTTCCTATACTCATTTTATTGCTAATTTCGCGAGTAGAAAGTCGATTGTCCTCTATGGTGTTCACTTTGTTGCCCTTGACCTTGCCTTTTTGTCCCCTATTCAGTGACGTTAATTTCCTGAACCTTCCATTCAACGGCAGATAATTTTCAGGAGGACCGCCACTCGCTGTTAACGTGTACTACGTTGTTTTCCCCGTGTTTAGCATTACTAACAGAATCAGTTTTGTTGAAAGATGTTCCGAGAGGCTCTCAAGATCTAGTTAACATACCCGGAAACATGAAGCCATTTCGCTTTATCGTGAAAAGAAAACTCATAGTCATTAATCAGCATCGTTGATATTCCTGGTAACTCGACAATTAGTCATTGCTAGCACATTGGTAACTTACCAGTCCAAGATAGACTACTCTTGTAACAAAACCCTATGACCTCAGTCTTTTGATATTTTTTGTCTATACTTTTCCACACTACTTACAGTTTTTATCTTTCAGCATCTGTTACAGGGATTACCCTTTCATCTGGAGCAAGTCTATTCTTAACTGCCGGACCAAATTTCTACCAACTACACGATTGGGACTAATGTGGAGAATAGGATCTTTTAATTGTTCAAATTTACCAAAAGTGTTAGGTGCCCTATTGCTGAAAGTTGCAATAGTACAATTACCCATAGAAACAAGTGAATTGCAAAAAAAATAGGAAGAATAGTAGACGAGTTTGAATTTGCTGATTAAACCAACATTACTACAACATCCTTTTCTCCAAAATTAGTTCCAATCGTGTTCAATACTCCTCAGACAGCTTCACAAAGTCTTTGATTTCATTGGTTTTCCTCTGGAGGATCGTTGTCATTCAGAAAACACAGGGGTTAGGCAGAGCTACTACTAAAGCACTTCAAGATTCGTTGCAGTGTGTGTAACGCAGACAAAACACGAACAAGATGGATTGTAATCCTATCGTATATTACAATGACAATAATTTGGATGCCTATGGCTTCTAACACTGTGACGGAGTATTATTTTCAAGCAAGCGCATTCAATCAATCTGCGATTGTAGGTTATCTTACTGTGTTTCTTAGACCCTTACAAATATGTGCCCACAGTGTCTAACGTGGTCTAGAACGTTAGTTCCGTGATTATGAATACTTTTCAAATCTCTGGTTACAATAAACATAGGGTTCAGAAGTTTATTAAAAACAAAGTTGCACTAGGCTCGTGGGTACAGCGGTCAGAACTCTCAGCTCGAGATACAACTTATACTTTTTGTTGAAAGGAAAGCTTACTTCCTTCTGTCGACTTGTCAATATTTTTATTGAGGTTAATTTTTCTAAAGTTTTATGTGTATACAATTAGTATATCCTAATCCATTCTGCCAAAACTGAAAATTCCAAGAAACTAATGAATTCTTCGTGTTGCGACCAAAGGCATGCGAAGTCGATAGATTTCGGACTTTGATGACGTCAAAGATGGATCATTCTCGTTGTCAATAGTAACAATGGGGAGAATGTTGTTTCCAAAGTGAACAAAAATGGACACAATAATAGAGCCAATGTACACCGAAGTCATCTTTATGTGTCCATTTTATAAATACAAATTAACTAAAGAGGGGAAGACCCTGACCAAAAATGCTGCATTTTGTCATTGTGCTCATACGACAGTTAAGGTAGTTTCTGCCTCGCAAATGAAAAACATAATCTTTTGCCCAAACTTTCCTCAAGCAAACTTTCAACCATTCTCTCTCAAAATCAAGAATAAATTCAAAATGGCCGCCATCTCTGTTTTACCTCTACTGGGAAAATAAAATTTCCAATTTTAAAAAACTAAGTCGACGAAAACTTTATCTACTCCATAAGCTTCAAAATGAGCCGCAACATGTGATAAACCAAAAGAATATTGTAAAAGTTTGAGTGAGAATCCGAAAATCTGTTACATATACTGAATATATGAGAATTTTGATTTGCAATCCGACCATCTCCAGATATGCATAAATTATCATTGCATTGTATGGGTATTGAAATAAACCTCATTTTGTAGTCTACCCAGTTAACAATGTCGTGCTGTACTTGTTGGGTCAGGCCATGTTCGCTTTTATGCCTAAGAAGGTTAGCATATGGTTGAGTGAATACCGTTTTACTAAAGTAATGACATAGATGAGTTGTATTATGATTCCCCATGAGATGTGTGTTCCGCTTTAATACATCACGAAGAGTGACAGCTCTCTCATCCTCTTCAGTTCCTTTCTTTTACCATCATTGTAAGTGTCTATATGGATGGTTATGAACGTTAACACCATCACATTCCAGAAAGGTCACCATACCTGATGCTTCATAAAGGTATGACTTAATAAATCGTATCTTTATTTATGTTCACTAATTGTTCCACTTGCAGCATCACATTGTGTGGTATAAGATACGCTCAGTCTAATAGAAAACATTCAGGAAGTATGCGACTCGAAAGTGAAACACTTAAACATTTGCTCAAACTTCCCTGAATGAAACTTTCAACCATCCTCTTACCAAATCAACAATAAAAATCGGGGGTCACCGTGCAAAGTTTGGAACTAACGAAAAAAAGTCACCCAATATTTTGCAACATTTGAAATCCAAAATGGCCGCCATTCCCGTGTTAATCTATGTGGGAAAATTAAAGTTTAGATTTTCGAAAAACTAAGCCAGCGACACTTTTTCTTTTTCCAAGAGCTTTAACATGAACCCCCACAAGTGGTAGATCAGCAAATAATTGTATAAATTTGAGAGTCCGACTATCTGTACCTGAGGCGCGTTCTACCTTAACACCGAACCTCACTTTCAGTAGTCTAATGCACGGTCAGTCACTGTCTATGCTTTGGTTTGTCTCTGCTTCCTATTCTTTCTATATGCCTCTGTCCCTGACACCGTAGTGTTTCAATTTGTGTTCCATCTATTCTCATCACGTTCCGATTTATATTGTTTTACTTTTAATCAGATTTATCCATAAAGCGCAAAGCTTAGCACTTGTCAGGATCGCCAGATATGATTACTATGTCGGCTTTCTCTCAGCCTAGTGTTCCCATATTTCGCAAATTACCATCACAGAAACGTCAATATTTAATACGACGTTTGTCTCCTTTGCACAGGCAAATACCTTCTGAACTCTGACCTTATCGGCTCGTGGAACATATTGTAATTGCCAGCTGAGAATACACTGGCAAGGTTGTATAGGGGTAATACTGTATTTATAGAAACACGTTATCTTTTGTTAAGGCAACTTGCAAAAGTTCATACAAGTAACTAATTATTCAATCATTTTTATACATTTTGTCCAAAATTAACAAAACACTATCTACACGTGTCGATATATTGTATCCCAATTCTACATGATTAAGGGGTTCCTGGCGAGTTTTCTGCGGCAACCAAATCCCTCTGTCGACTGCCGACAGCGTTCTTCATCACCTATATGATGTTGTACTTTAATCTATCGCATTTGTTCTGTCGTGAAAGTGGAAGACGAGAAGATTAAAATATCAAGCACGGCGTGTCGTAGTCAAACAAGAGAGTGGTGGCTCTGCGACGCCATGCAGTGATCCAATTATCTGCATCTGGTGCAAGTCGACCATGCGATTTTTTCCCATTCGGGCTGTTTGACTTATCGCTTTCGAGATCGTAGGTTCGTTTTTAATTTGTCTGCGCCAACAAACTGTCATTCATATACAGTTGAATCTGAAGGTCATGTCTTCCTTCATGCCATGGATCACGGTCACTCCACAAACTGGATAAATGATTTTTTTCTGGAAAAGAGTAATAACGTTTACATGGACGATAGAAAAACAGTGAAGCAAACCAACACGGAAAAGTTGATTTTCAAAGTGAACACAATCTCTTTTTGTTCGGAGTAACCTAACTTTTCACCTACATGCTATGTATGCAGAAATTAATTGAAAATCAGCGATACTCGAGGCAGAGTATTCATTACCGTATACGTGGACAAAATTAATTTCGTTTTGCTTAACAACTAATCTCTTGTGAAATCACGCAGGCTTATAATTTGCAACAGGATGCCGAGAATCGATCGGATTGTATAATCGTGATTAGTTTTAATCTCGTTCGAAATTCTCCCGGGGAATGCAAAGGTATGGTTTGATATGATTGGAATTTCCGTGTTTAATGCTGTACACGTGCACGGTTATCATACTCCAAGATCCCAACAATGCTTGTTTCATGCCTACCCTTCATATCATTTATTGTTTAGCACGCGAAAGCTTAGCGTATGCATGAATCATTCATACGCACCTCAGTCACACACCGTGCTTAAACAACGAGACCGATCCCTACACAACAGGTGTAATGTAAGAGGTCTTTCTTCATTTCCTGTAAATCTATACTTGTTGAGTTATATTCGACATGATTGAAAGGTACTGTTTATTTTTTTATCAACAAGACGTTGATTACTAAGCAATGTGGTCGACAAGGCGTCAAATAACATGTTTTGTTGACTAGTGTGTGTGTTTTTTCGTAAACTCCCAGTGTCATGTTGAGAATACAATATAACTCGTGGGTAATAGCACATGCATTTGTGTTATACTGAAAGGATAGAAGTTGAAACGCGATCGCTATTTTCCAATTAAGTACTGCTGGTACTTCCGAGAGTAATTTTCTTACCGCGCGACAGATTGCGTAAGCGCGTCTATGGTGTACTGAAAACTTCAAGGGAATTAAAGTATCAATTATCACACCCAAAACACTATCTTTCCGTCGCTCATTGTAAAAGTCTTGCGTATGATCAATGCTTTAGGCTCAGAGCTGGGGCTTTGTCTCATCACTGCACCCGCAAGCCATGGTTTTGCAACGTCAACTCAGTATTATGTACAAAGAACGTGTAAGACCACGGAAATATGAGCAAGGTAATCGCCCTTGGCGCTACAATTTACCGGGCCTTTGACTTTCCCGAAAGCCATCGAGAGACTTGCCGGCGCCACGCTCAGTGAAAAGTACAAAATACTGGTTAAAAAGAGGATGATGTAAACTTGTCTTTCAGAGGATAATAACCCTTCTGTCGAGTGAGGTTAAATTGGGGCATCTGTAGAACACTGGGTCCAATTTACCTCATGAAAAACAATCAGGTTTTCTTCAGGGATCTCTATAAGTACTGAAAATAGGGCATGACATTTGCCGGGTGGGGATGGGTGGATGAAGTACCCTATCCCTCCCCTCCCCTCCCTCCCCCCTCTCTCTCCCCTCACTTTAACAAAATATCTAATGTCAGAGTACTGTCGCATCATCGTTACCTGTAAGAGAAATAGAAAAGTGCGATTAACATACACGCAGAGGACTCGACCTAAACCACCACTCATTCGACTGCAATTTATGAGGTACTTGTAATTTCACGTAAATTGCAATAGCCATTTCTAATTCCACCACCAATGCCCCATGAGATAATGCCATTTAATATATCCATTGTTGCATTTACACCTGTCTTTGCGTCGACTGTTTTAATAATCAATTTGCATAATTGATTTTGCATACTTTGCACTTTCAAACCTTAACAGTGCCACATGTACTAGAGTTCTCCAGTTGGACCTGATGATGCCCTGTAAGCAGGGCGAAAGCTAGTCACCGTGAAAGCCTTTTTGTTGTGTCTTGTTGAGACCATCCTCACTTCCGATTATATATATATATATATATGTATATATATTATATATATATATATATATATATATATATATATATATATATATATATATATATATATATATATATATATATATATATATATATATATAATTATATATATAAGTTTATCTGAATGCTCATATATGTTGAAACTTGCTATTTAGTAAATTTCAACAGAAAACAGACAGGTGGTTGAAATTCGGAAATAACAGAGTATCAAGGTGTATCACAAAAAGCGCCTTTCCAGGATGAATTAAGCAGTACAAGGTACAGGTGGCCGGTGAAAACGCTCTTAACAGCTTCATAGAATGTGTCAAATGTAACGTGAAGAAGTCACTGCTTCGATCAGAAAGGCCCTGTTGTAAGTGAAGAGAAGAGTAAAGTTGAAGTAAAAGTGTAGCGTTGCTACGACGGTCATCTCTTTTGATGTGGAGGTCATATCAGGCCAAAAGATTGACTGCGTAAAGGCACCTTCTTTGAACAATAGAAACTGTCGAAAAAGGTAATTATTTCAATACTTGTGGTGTTCCCATCCACCAAAACTTTAACTGTTACCTTCAAATAAAGCGGTTGTCAAGATTGTCGGCGAGTATCATTTACAGATTGGTAAAGCGTTTGTCAAGCAGAGTGTTTTTCATGTTTTTGAAACGATAAAGCCACAAGATTTTTATGGTTATTTGAGGTGATGAGAGGCAGTCATCCAAAAATGCAATTTCTCTTACCATTTCGCGAAAAGACGTTGCCAATAATACTGCACTGGGTAAAGCCTGGATTAGCCATCATACCGGACTGTTAGAGCATGAATATTTAGAGAGGCTCGGTTACAAACATTTTTCAGTAAACCTCGCTCAGCTGGCTACAAATTAAAAGAAACCGAAGGGCGAACAAATACCATATATGATATAAGGCAATTAGCTGCACGTGAAGAAAGCCTTTCGCAATGCCGCACGATCAAAGAACATTACACACAGCAATTATTTTGTCCAGTGGTGGTCTAAATATGCCCTACTTACGATATTTGACCGTGTAAAATTAATCTTTCTGCAAAATGAATGTCACATTACAGTGGTAACCGTTGATTATTTGAAACTATGCCCTTACGGCACAGTTACTCCTTCTCATAGTAAAACTTGGTGTACATGTATATCAACCTGGCCCTTTTCGCAAGATCGCTAATCTTTATGTTACAATCACCTTCGTTGTTCTTAAAGTTCAAAACGGGTCAGAGTAAATAACATAGGATGTTGGCAACTCTGTTCACTGAGATCAACTAGTTCCTGTCATAATAAGTTGCTTTATACCGGAACCCTTTTTGAAACACCATGCTGTCAACCATGGGAACGAAAGAAAGGCTGGTACAGTAAAAAACAACCAAATTTCCCATATGTAATACCCTTAGACTTGTGGAAGCCAGTGAATCAGACGATAATGTTATCTGTGAAAGTATTCAGTGTCTGCAAAGCGTTCTCCGGTCTTTCCATAAAATGTCAAGCAATGATGAAGTTACAGGCATTCAACAGAGGTCTGGTTACCGAACTTGCACGTCAACCATTTTCTTGTGCAGCTAACTTTCCGGTGGAAAAAATTAAGATGCTCAATACGGGATCGCCGAATAGAAAAGGAATTGTCTTAACTTCAGGTAACTCATAACCAGAAACTACCTCATATATTTCTACGCGATCGTCACTGGTCGCCCTGGGAGCTCTGTGTCGAAGAACTTATGAGACATGTGATTGAGTGTTTTACATGTGAACATTTAGCTTCCTTGTTTTCTCTAAAACCGTTGAGCTTATAACAGAAGACACGAAAACTCCCTCGTGGGGGAATCGAATTACTCACATGTTACGAAGGGTTGTAAATTATGCAGGAAAAATCTTTTAGCGACAGCTGGAGTGTTTTATACAAAAAATATTCATGGCATTCAAAAAAGTCATTTAAAATTTGATCGGATATAAAAGGAATCATGTTTCTTTCCGAAATAGGCGAAGTGTGTGATTGTAAGTGTGAGTTTCAGGAGATATGTACTTATTGCCTAACGCATTTCCTGAACGATGCCATATTTGGTCATGAGTATGGCACTACCTCACAAGTGACGATGGTAGAGGTTGTGTGACGTAAAGGACGTTCGACGCATTCGTTTTATTTAAATCTAAGCCACCATCCAACAGGCGAAAACCCAGTTGCAAGATCAGCCGCCCCTTTCTTCTGGTCGTGAGTCTGGCGTGTGAATATGGTGGACATAATTTCGCAAAGAACCAATCTGTTTTTGATCCTACTTCGCTCTGTATATCTCCGCACGTGTTTAATAAGACCACGAGCAAAGCAAATATCATGAGTAACGTACTGTATCGTTTTCATGGAAAAACATTTCCATTTAGCTGGCACGATGTGACACAAGACAGTGGTATGACGACTGTATTGTTAATCTAAAGAAAGTACATTTTTCTGCAAAACGATTTCCTTGCGAAGAATCAATTCTACACGACTCGATGCAAGGTTTGAATGGCTTCTGATGCGGTACAAATTTTAAACATCAGAAATTGCCTTAGTTTAGTTTCGACCGTGTTTCTCTTTCTTCTCGCTTCCTATACATATCAAATATAAATGTTTCAAAGAATAGCTGTGTTGAGTTGAGTCCCCCTCAAGTCAGTTGACGTAGGATAATTTTTACTGATGAGTCAGTGAGAGTCAGGAAAACCTTATTACGAAGCGGTATAGTCATCAGGAATTGTTCTGTGCGTCCCGCGGCGGAGTTAAAAACCCCCCAAAATTCTCAGAGGTGCAGAAAGACACACAGGCACAGATACAGACACCCTCAAACCCGTACCCGTATATATATCCTGTATGTATGTATGTATGTATGTATGTATGTATGTATGTATGTATGTATGTATGTATGTATGTATGTATGTATGTATGTATGTATGTATGTATGTATGTATGTATGTATGTATGTATGTATGTATGTATGTATGTATGTATGTATGTATGTATGTATGTATGTATGTATGTATGTATGTATGTATGTATGTATGTATGTATGTATGTATGTATGTGTGTGTGTGTGTGTGTGTGTGTGTGTGTGTGTGTGTGTGTGTGTGTAGGTAGGTAGGTAGGAAGGTAGGTGGATGGGTGGGTGGCTAGTTAGGTGGGTGGTTAGGTACGTTGATGGGTATGTTGCATATGCTCTGTATGTTATTCATGATTGTGTGACCTTACTGTCAGTGATGTGACGACCTCGTCAGTTACCGAAAAAATGTTCTATTGGAAAATGTTTTATATTTCAATCCCACCACATGAAAATCGATGTTGTTGACGTCACGAGGGATAACGAGAAATTTACAATTACAAACTTTTTCTCCAAATACTACGAAAATACTGATGACGACATTAACAGAAATGAATTCGGCGTTGGTTAAAGGTCTGCAAATCGTCACAATTAAAATAACCTCTACGGGGCATACACAGTATGTCCTATCGGTTCGTGCGTTTTGTATGTAAAGAGGTTTTGTTGGTAACAGTTGCGAAAGCTTACAACGCTTGTCATAAATGGGTAAGACCGGTACAGTGCTGATTGATGGCAGTTTTAATCCATTTAAAACAATGTGTCTCTGCTTCAATGCTTCCATAGTTACATATTCAGTGCCTAAAATTTAGGTTTCATAGATGTTTCCATTAGTGCTTTCAAGCTATCTGGTTGAAAGGGTTGTATATCGTTACTCCCTTTATACTATTTTTTAACACTTGGAATAAACATCGGTAGCCAAGAAAGAATTGGCACGACTTGTGTATCAGTCGTATGTGAAAAGCAATAGTGTTTGACAAGAAAAAGCTGAAATAAGAAATTGGACAAATTCGATCACTTTTCCCGCAGAACTCAATGAAGCAATTCCGTGATTTGCCAAAAGGCCTTCGGAGAGTAATCACCCTGATAGCTACACGTGGGAGGCACTGTCTTCCCAACAATGGAAGTTCAAATAGAGCATTATGGACACGTTTAGCAATGACGTAAACTTTAATGAAATTGAAAAAAGGTGAAACTAAAATGGAAACGACATTAAAGCCACCCATAGTATTGAAATACCTTTATTCAATCTAGAAAAGCCCCAAATGCTTTGATTTCCAATTGGTAAAAAGCTTATGACTCAGGTTTAGAGATGCTTGTTCTTTTTAGGCTCAATGTAATGACTTGACTCTGCGTTGACGTTGACTTTATTTGAAATAATCGAAGCCTTGTAAATTCCTGATTTATGCCTCCCTGAAGTTGACATACGGTGAGCATTTAAGCCCAACGTTAGAGCAATTTAAGTATACTATTGCCAATATCTTAGAATTTGACAGCTTTATCGATACACGAAGTCTTAATCTCACCCCAACATTGCTTTACCCGAAATTTTGAAAATTTGAGACATTTTGGCACTATAAGCTTTTATCGCGATATCAATAAATTATTGCATCTTTGGCCAAGAAGAAAAAATAATAGTGATACTGAGTATCAGAATATTAGAAATTCCTTAAAGTAACACTTGATTGTTGTTTAAAACAATGCCAAGATGAATAATTTGGAGGTTGTCGATATTCTGGTTATCTATTGCAGGATGTTTAAAAACCAATCAAGGAACTATTGTGATCGGCATCGAAAAAGTTTGAAATAATAGATATGTAATTAATTAATTAATTAGTTAATTAAATAGATAATGTGTTTTTTCTATTACAAACATTGCATACAATTATCTTACTGCGTAAGGTTATGTAGATGTCAACCTCCAATTCTTAAGTCGTTTACCTGAAGTTCTCTTTGTGTTGATCGTTTAGAAGAATATTTGCCTGGCAGTGAGTTTATATTATTTACTTTTAGACATCTGCATGGTTAGGAATGGTTAGGAGTCCACAGAGAATGCTCTATTATTAAAAGACGTTTTTCCTTTAGCATGCATATTTAAAGTTGATCTCGATTCACTTGATTAATCATCATCAGGAGACCATATAGAGTCTTTTGTTGACCTTTCAACTGGAAAAACCCAGTGAACTGACGTTAATTAACCTTTATTGCTCAATTTACTAGTATTTGTAACAGCTTCATACAATTTTTAGTTCCCATATTCGTGTAATCCATTCCCATCTAAGCATAGATTTATTTATAGAAGTACAGATCTGTTACACAGTAAATCAGTAAGCTTGTTAAAATTTAAACATTCTGAATGTCAAATCATGCTGGGTCTTGTCATTTAAAACCATCTACCATCTGGACAGGATACATATCGCGTATTACCTGTACGGCAGTCGACAAAAATCAAACATTTCAGAATCGTGACACAGACTTAAATCTTCAAAGTCAAAAGGACAGGAACATATTGATTGGCTGTAATAAACATGCTACGAAGAAGAAACATTTTCAGATATCACGTTATATCATATTGTGAATCATATAAGGCGCCATCACGAGGTAGTACTTGAAATCACATCGCGAGAAATTGCGACAGCTTCTATTTCTATCATCAAAACTCATTTAAGTAATTGTTGGGTGGTCTTTTAAGAACTCACCTATCAAAATCAAATTTTACGTGGACTATACTGTGTGACCCACCAAAATTCTCTTAAAACAGTTTTTGGGATTAAACAAAATATGTCTTCTTACAATATCACTTATATGCTGACACGATCGAATCTTACAGACGGTAACGTTCAACGGAGAGAGTAATCGCTGGTTTCAGGAGAGCTCATTCAGGAGGGGTACTTGGCAAGCCAAGCGCTGGGCGAACACCAGTCTGGCTAGGCTGAAGATCATGAGAAAAATACAGGAAGATCAGAGTCCCTTGCAAAACCTTAGCTGTAATCATCCAGTAAGGCACGCTCGTTACTGTTATTTCAAAGGCACATGCTACCATTATCACAGATTATCATCGAGAACTTGGATACTATTAGATTTAAAAGGACTCAATAGTTAAGAACCGTCTTTTCGATTATGGATTATAGACAATTAAGCGATGTAGAATGGCACTCTAGACAAAATTGCGCACTCGACATCCAATGAATGTTTCAGAAGTAGAGAGAGTCCAACAAGTCTTATCACAGAAAAACTGTAAGATAATTAAGATTTTTGAATGAATCTAAAAGTTTCAAGAGGATTTCTCAGGATAACACTACGTTTTGTGACAAATATTAACTCATCAAACTCTAAAAGAGCCTTCTGATGGAATACTATCAACAGCGTATATGAAGGAACGGTGGGATCGTTACAATTAAGACAACAGGTCTTCGAAGAATCCTTACAAACGTTTAAATACGCTTGGAACGTACGTTGACCGTATCCAGGATGGCTTTAATAGAATGGGGATACTGTATATTGTTACACGTATCTTGCAGCCTTTACGAATACTCCGAGAATTTACAATATATGTCCTTTGTGATAAAAGTCAATGTGTTTACTCACATTTTCTCTTATTGCTATTCAATGAAGATGAGCTTTGTGCACTGTAATTTCGTATGAATGAGTATAATACAAAGCTTCCTATATATACTTTGGAAGGGATTGTTGAAAGAGTCAACATGCGATTATTAAGACTCAAGTAGTGTTTGTGTATTTCTTAATAGCGCCAGAAGATTTCCTGGCGTCACCTTGTTATAGTGTTGTATACCAGTGACCTTTGAACTCACCAACTTTGAGTCACAGCGATTTAATGTATGTTCTTTCCCCTGTGTGATGTTTTGCCTCAATCAATTTTTGTGAAGACGATGTTTTTTCAAGAAAGTCTCCGACATATGTGACTTTGAATATCGCAAAAGCACACATACGATCGACGCGTATGCCGTTTCCATGACAACTTGAAAATTGTGAGGGAATCACACACAAAAGAACAGAAAAATGCTTTTATGCTGAAAAGTAAACTGGACGAGGACCCTTTAATGGCGGGAATTATTACGGAGATTCAAATGAAACAGACGACAAATAATACAGTTGACTTTTATAGTTGTATCGGCAGTTCTGAGTTATAAAAGTACGGGCTCGCATTATACCGATATTTCCTGTTGGAACGACTTATGTGAAAGCGATGTAGGCACTGCCATATTGCTTAGAGCAGTATTCACATCAAGCAATCAATTTTTGAACACGCTGTGTTCCTACCGTCTCTGTTGCTTATTGAAAGTGTGCGTGCAAATAGCACAAAATCAGTGTGCGATAAATATTACCGCGGGCTGTGCAAAACTGTGAAAGAAAAAAACACAGAAAAGGCGAGTAATTTGACTGTTCCACGTGGTTTGCATTCACTGTAAACGGTGGTACCTTCACCCGTCGTCGAATGTGATGACACCACAGTCTACCAAAATTGTCGTGCCATACATATAGCGATATCATTCTTCTAATCATGCAAGTTAATCGGTCACAGTTCCTGCAAAAGCACATTTTAAGTTAATGTTTCAGACTTTCTAGGAATTCACTTTCTACGAAAATAGTTCTCTATATTACTCTATGTTTTTTCGAACAAACATTAATCAAGTCCAACCCAGCTCTACTCTACTTGTTAACGCTTTCACTGACAATATAATCTAGCCAAAACAACATAATCTTTCGTTTTGGAAAGCTTGAATGAACTGTTAAGTGGTATAATATCTGTCAGTACGTGTGTGCCCAACGAGAAATAGGTTTGCTCAAAACGTACTGACACAACATATTATAACTTTATTTTCAGTTTTGGACACCCGATAGACAAGTATACCACCAAATTACAAAACACCTCTAAAGTTATTACAGCACTCGGCTACTAAGCGAAGCACCTCCAAAAACACCTGAAAGGGTTATTTGACTATATAGTCTCACAGATTTACAATGAAATATCCACATTCATTCTGATGACCTAAATGATTAACCGTTTCACTACCATAGCTTGGTCCAAACCAAAGTGGTGTGTGGGCCTGTTTACAGGGAACTGGGGTTGAACAGGTATGGCAATTTTCAATCTTTCATAGCTACAAAAAACGAAGAAAATGTTTGTGTCTGTTAAGAGGTGATTTATACATATAGAGGTAAAAGTTGAACTGGGTATAGTGATAGTATTCTGGTATTGATGATAACCCTTGCGCATGTGCCTATTTTCACGAAGATATCAATGTCCATAACTTCTTTCAAAACTGGGTAAGACAAATCTTGCAAACTAGGTCCCTTGATTGACCTTATTACCAAGAACACCCGACAAAGTTCGGTCAGAGCCGCGGGGTTTAAGAGCTAATTGGATACACCTGCTTTCATTTTCTTCCGATTTGTATCGACAACATTTCGTTTTACCTGATGGTTTAATTGTATCCTTAAGCAGTACACTGTATTTCCTTTTGCCAATCGTCTTATTAAAATCGCACTTTGGCAGAAGCTAGAAATAAAACAATTCCTTGTGAATGAGCGAGTTTCCCAAATCTGTCCTTAAGCGGTATATTGAACGCATAAGAACCACTGAGGGCCATTTTAAAATTTGGCTGTAGGAACGAGAGATCAAAGTTAGATAAGCTTAGTCTGCTCAAAGCTGGTTGTCTCTTGACGTTTGGAATACTCGTGAGCATTTGGCGACAGTTGAGATTTTCGCAAATTTACCAGTCGAATAACCACGCGTTAAAACCAACGAAGCCTTAAAAGCGAAAAAATCATTATTAACATTATCAGTTCCATTCCGCGGGTAAAGAGTTACTGTCAGACAGTCAGATTACGTTTTGCGGACTTTTCTCGTAATAGGAAGCCTTAAGTAAGGCAAACGAAATTGGTCTGGTCATCGCCCACGTTAATCCCCAAATGTCTAGACCTAGATTAACAACAGTGTCTTGGTTGTTGTTGGCTTAAAGATTTGTTTTTTTCAATTAAATTCACTGTTGTAACTTCTTGACGAAGAGAATTTGTCGAACCCATGTTACAGAAACTGTTCTTTTGAGTTTCTCGTTACCGTAGAATGGACCTCTCTTTGCCATTCGTGACACCCGAGTGAGCTAGATCAAATGTGGCTCTGTAAAAGCAGTGCGCAGAACACCTTCGCCGGAGCATGAACTGCAAATTGCATCACTTACCTTGAGTAGAGATAGCGTGAGAAATTTGCCAAAATTGTCACCTGTGACTCAGATATAATGGAACACATCTGCATGCATGGATGATTCTATATAAGCTCACTCGTGGCATCGAAAGTGAGACTTTTCAAATACTGACCTGTTTGTTCGAATCTCGCTTCTTTTCGTGACCTCTGAAAAGAGCATCGTTAAAATTTTCACGAACTTTCATTTTGTTCGCACTAACTGACCATTAGCTCTGAAATTTTGATGTCAGTTCTAACAGTAGTTGACATGTTTGTAGACGGCCGAGAAATCGAAAAATGACAGTCATTAATAAGTAATTTCAAAGGAACTTCTCAAAACTCGAATTCATGTAGAGACTATGTTGTCAACAATGTTGAGAGGAAAATGTCGGCAGATTTTATTCACGCCTTATTGATCACAGCATGGATAACGGTAATCACCTTGTGGAGTTATCCACTGCAGACCCTTTCTTGACCGAATGAACAATAATGTGGGGAAAAAGCAAATTTACAGTAATTGCCGGACACTTGATAAGAAATACTGCAACCTTGCCATGGCAACGCCAATATCGATCATGTTACCGTACCTGCCTAGGAAATAAGCGAAGCGTCTAAAAAGCGCCGTAGCCAAATGTGTGTTTTTTAAAGACATGACAGTATGCAAAGTCGGTCTATTAAGTATATAGGGCTGTTCGCGGTCGCAGGTTTGTCACCAAATATAGCTGCACGCGAGCGACAACGCTGCTGTTCAAAATTTGGTCAGATAGTGTCAGTTTTGTGTGCGTGAATGTCGATGAAGCTTGTAGTCTTAGCCGTCAATATTTCTACTCTAGTATTCATTGTAGCATTGGCAATCGCCTATTAGATTGCATTTTCATCGTTCTTGCACGCGTGTTTTTTAAAAACTGTGATCTAAATTTGCTGATAAATACCTATTTATGTAGTCCTATTCCAGTGAAAGAAAGGTCGTAGATACGTTCCTCACGACTAATGTAAACTACGCGCTGAAGACACAGAGGCGATGACGCCCATATGAATAACTCTTGTGCCCATACACTGTTTAAAGGAAAATGTGTCGACTGAACGCCACGAAATACGTCGACTTGCTCTTTATTTTCATCCAAAATAAACAAGACTTGTTTGTGGTCACTATATGGTCAAGCCATAGTACCCTTGACTTCAAATGTTGATTCACTATCAAAACTCGACAATGATAAGAATATGACCGACAAGTATCCGTTTACAAGAATCTTAGAATCAAGAATCATTCCCTAGATCCGCCTGGTCTCAAACCTTAATTATTTTTCTTGGACTATTCCATTTTTTCTTTAAACTCTCAAATGCCTTATCACATGTTCCAATCTCCCAGAGTTCATTAACAATCGTCGATTTTCACCGAATTAGGAGTAGCATCAACGAGAATTTACATGGTCATACTAATAATGCCGACCCATCACAACGCGCTGCGGAGGAATTTCCGATAATATGCCCTCGGTCGATCACAACTTTCTCAAGGGCTTAAATTTGATTTAACGGCCACATCCATCAATGGCATAGTACCTTACCTACAGCTACATGTAGCGCTACGATGACAACGTTAACTGACTTTGAACAGAACCGTGAAACGACTTCAATCAATCACTCATCGCACCGTGGATTAATACTCATGCCACTTCACGTATTATGCTGGCGTATTTTTATGGTATAAAGCTATCCATAAGAAAGATGAAATCACAACATTTTTGGCAACTTTCCGACCGCGACGAACGAACGTCTCCGATCAGTTATCTTTTCTTCGATCACTAAACTGAAATAGTATCATCCTGTAAAATCAGCACTTTGCTCATCACCATGATGCGTATTGACCAACGGCGTTTTTATCTCAGACGTGAAAGACTTTGGGACAAGAGGTCACATTTACATTCATTCATTTACGTTTCATGGAAAGGACTATCCAGGCTTTGGAAAGGTTGCATCTCAAAATAATCCTAATGCATCAAAAACGAATAAAGCTGTACAGTATTTTTTTCCTAGAGTGAAAGTGGAATATTGTTTGGTATGATGCATCGTTTGCTTTCCAGGCATCCCAAATATCCAGATGTAACTAGGTTTTTCGATCACAGCAATTTCCAGGCCAATGCTCTTATGCAATAGACGTTTTCTATGAAAATGCAACGGAATGTACTGCCTGTCCCGTCCTTTGTTTCCAACTTTGCATTATAAATTCAGTGAAGATCGACAGACATCTGTATCGGCCGTGTACACTCTGCTTAGCAGAACAAATTAGTGAAGTTAGACCCTTTGAAGTTCAAGCTGCACACATGTGAAGCAAGTAAGAGCTCCACGCAATATTTGCATGGGACGAGATCACTGAAACCGATGTGAATATTTTCATTTTGAACAGGATTAGACAGCGGTTTATTGCTTTGAAAAAGTGATGTGAATAATAAGAAGACATCCGAAGAGTCCGACTTGATTTAGTCGCGCTGAAATGTGTCATTTTATCGTGTATCATACAATTTAATCCAATACATATTCATGTCCTGAAACGAAGATTAAAATTTTGCAGTACCACGCAAGTAATAAAATATACATCATATTTATGGTTCTCTTTCGTCTGATTGTCTTAAGTTCAATGTATTAAGATCATATTAAAATTATACATTGTTTAAATTCTCACATTTTACATGTCCGCAACTTTGCACACTAATAAAGAAGGTATCCTTGTGTTTTGTGCAGAGATACAGTAAAGCAATCATTGCTTGTACTGTTTAGCATCGAAAAAGCTAATCTGTAAGTGCCTGCATCGATATGCAGATGAAGTTTGCAAGATGACACTTCCTTGAACTTATGATTTATCGCACAGACGGCAGCCGTGTTCCACTTTTTCGCCGAGAACCAGGATCGTATATCTGACGGAAATGCCTTAAACTGGTGTAAGTTAAAAGCGTAAGTAACGGAAGTGTAAACACATGCTTTGCAGGTGCCAATGGCATGTTTGCGTTGGAACATCCGCCGTGGGACGAATTCTGCTATTCGACTGCATCGATTTCTTGGGAACATGAAACGGCACATTAACCCGCCAAGTTTGTCTTATTTCTGTGAATCGCAACAGGCCATTCAACACCTAATGTTTTGTCACCAATGTAAATAAGTATATGCAAACACACATAATGCGCTCAAAATAATCTGCGGAATACGTTTCACGGGCGAATATCGACTAACCATGCCGTGTCTAAATACACGAACGTCGAACATTTTGAGAATTCAAGTATTTAAGAATTCTCTGAATTCAGTTCCAAGAAACCAAACAGGCAATTACAGCCTTTTTCTAACTTCACTTTCATTTTTCCCCAGTGACTGATAAGTGCCTATACTCTGCAGGCGTATGAGTGATCCACACACTTTGATTTGTCTCATTTACAAGAAAGCAACGGGGCTCTGAGAAATAAATTTGAAATATCGTAGGGCGATATGCACTAGTCTTGCAAATCAACGTTGGTTGTGGGTCTCGAGTGTCTCCGCCAATCGCGAGAAACGTGCTGTTGGGCCGTTCGGCTTCACCGTTAACGACCCCTCCATGCGATATACTGAATTCCTATATGAAGAAGTGTTCAGCGGAAAAGATCGAATTGTGAAAATATATCAAGGTAGATGTTCTGTCCGATGTGTTAGAGGGTTCGAAGGCGAACGGTCAGCGAGAATGATATATCCCTAATTTCACAGAAAGACGGAGAGTCGAACGCTACTGCCAACCTGCCAGGTTTCGGAGTAATGTATTACATTTGAAATTAAAATGCCGAAGACAAACAAAACGCGTCTTATAAAACACCACCCACTTTCGGTGTTGTGGTTTTGGTGTGTCTATGCACTGCAAACAACGGTACATAGTGGAAAGGCGAATGCAGGAGCGCGGCAGTGCAGTGGTGGAGATGACAATTTCTTCGCCATAACGAACAAACCTTTGATATACTAATTAAACTCCTCTTCTGCACTTGAATTTTTGATATCGATTAGCTTTTCAAGTTCCCGAACTGAAAGAATGGAAAAGCCCTGCTCTTTTTGCCAGAGAGCCTTAACTCACTGCGCTTTGGCCACCCCATTGGCTATCGATTCAAATCTGCAGACGACACTTCGCTTCGAAGTCACGTGACTTGTCATGTCTTCACTAATCATTTTCACGGGGAACGAGTTCAAGAAACGAGTATCTTCTGCTCTGACATCAGTTTATTCAAGCCAGTGCCCTGCAGCCTTGTGATGGGAGTTCGATGGCACTGGCCTTTTCCTATTTTCGCGTCGCGCGACTTATTCTGTCAAGTCACGCAAGGGCAGACCTAAACCTATGAAGAGCACCTTGTGCGAGAATAGTGATTCTTCCACAGATAAATTTCTATCAACGAAACTTTTCAATTTCAAAGAAAAAAAAACCAAGAAACCTAAATTTCCTCTGTAGGTTTCAAAAAGTAGTATAAGTCGTAGACCAGACAAGTGTTGTAGGGATTTGAGAGTTCAAAGATGTGTGCCCGTAGTGCGTTGGGCTTTAAGTAGCAACATATAATTTGTTAACATTTCTTCACTGCCCTGCTGCGTTCTCCTAACCCCCCAGATAGTTATTATAAATCCTGCGTCTTAGGTTCTTGGATAGACAGGAAACTTCATTAGTCAGCTCGCAAGATGTGTTTAACCGGCAACTACAGCATGTCTGTATTCCTATGCGTGTTTTTCATGGGCATTATCGTCGACTGCCTAACGCCGTCTATACGTACAGTTGTAAGGATTAAGATCGAACGTCCAGGTATGCACTGGCATTAAAAGACCGCTGAACCAGGGTGCCAGTTATATGACGTAATGCTGGATGATTTATGTATACTGCCTCATTCAGGGATGTATGGCGTAATAAATAAGCTACGAGAACGGCTTTGAACTTTTATCGTTAACATATAGTTGGTGAAAACGACGTCACTAAAACAGTACCTTAGAGGTGAAATATTTCCACTCTTTGGGATTTTCAAAAAAACCTATTTTATTCCGTGTTATTTTTATATAATCAAATTTATTTTTAAATCATTTTTGAAGTCGCAACCCTCTTGCGTTCATTCTGCCCATTCTCTTTGTGACTACACCATACAGTTCAAATGCATATCGAATGGTGAGTGGAGATTAAATGTGAATACTAACATTAAAAAAGAACTTTGATATAGCATTGCAAAATCGAACAATTGTATTACCAGCTGGGAGTCTGAACTTTGGCATTTGAGTTATTTGAGTCATGTATTTAATGATACATGAAAAGTCTGTTATCTCCCCATCCTCGCTACCATGGCAACCGCAAAATTCCCGCATGTTTATGCTCTCTTTAAACGTTCAAAATAAGGAATTTGTGTTACCGTGGAACAGTGCAGCTCTCACCCATAAAGATCGATCCCGGCCTTCGGAAAAAGGGAGTAAAATACATCAGCATAGACTATGAAATGAGATACTGTCGGCGATAAAACGCACCAGGGGGAAACCTTTCATTACAACGCCTCATTCTGAGAATTTCCAAGAGGGTATATGCGTCATCTTTCGTTGTTCCTTTCTCCGTCATGTGAATCCTCTCGGCATGCAGTGTTTCAGTACAGATGATAATGTGTAAATTTCGAAGGAAACGCCGTAACGGTTAATTACAAAAGGCTGTATAGAGTGCATTGAAAGATGTTTGGGAGATCGGCTTCTGCAGCATGCAGTGGTAAATCCAATGGTTGGTCCATTGTGGCTTCATGGGGATCTTGCATCCAGGAGAAACTGTGAAAACTCTGTAGTCATATCGATACCAACTTCCAATTGAATAGCAAGTAAAGTTGACAATGATATTTCCCCTAAACAGTATATGTTAGCAAAAGTGACCCGATCCTTTACAACTGTTTGAAAGCAGTGTCACCGTTAAAATTTCTTACATCGAACAATGGAACAATAGAGCACGATTGCAGCAAATAAGACGTATATTTTCCACCTAGTACCAAGTGTCACGAACAGACATTTAATGATGTTTATTAATTTTTCTAATTTCGGTTATTCTGCAATATTTTCCACGCCAGCATATTTAATGTAAGAAAGTGACATGACTGTACACCTGTAAGACAAGTATAAAAACCCAGAATTGTAAAGATTGAAGAGAGATTGCCATTGGAGGAATAAAGAAGCAATAAACCACGTTCTCTTTGATACCCGACACCTTGGTTGTCTATCTCTGGTTTCTGCTAAAGTTCCCTCATGGGCAATCCCGTACAAAAGTTTGAAGTGTACTTTACACCCAAGTTCCTAGTTGCTGCTGATTCCCTAGTGTACCACCCTCTACTTAGTGACTGGTGACGAGGGACGTAACAGTAGAAATCAACTCTCTGTTTGATTTCTATGGAGGTATAGCTTGTTGGTTTATAATATAAATGTTCGATTGTCCTCGCGCATTTAAATGGTAATTACTTATAACCCTTTATTGGTTTGGCAGAATGCCAATTCTTGAGTCTCCATAGGTGTATATTGCGTGCCATATCACGACAACACATGTCATTTTTTTCCGCTAAAGCTAATGGTCTAGAATAAAAGACAAAGCGGGTGATGTATTGCTGGATAGATTATTAGTGTAAAAAGTTGACGATAGCAAGTAGATGACAAAATGAAGGCTTATTCGGAAATCGAAGAAGGACCATACAAAATGGAGAAGCGAAAAGTATAGGAAACTTTAGTCGATCGAAAGCAGCTACATCTAAAATGAAGGAACGGGTAACAAAACCAGAGAGAGAAAGCGGCACAAAGAGATAGGGGCAGCCATGAAAACAAATCGATCTTTGTTGCTTCATTTTCAGATCTGACGTTTCGAAACGTTTTACAACGAGCATTACAATCACTGAAAACTTTCTTTTGGTGGCGTAAGAATCTGTTAACTCTGCAGACTTGTCTTTTTTGAAACATTACTTTCTATAGTGGTGTTTAAATAAAGGCCAACCTAGATAGGCCTATCAATGTCTTTACTCATGGCTGAGAGACAGGGCAGTTGAATGCGTCGACATCCATCATGCACTGGTACCAATCAATTGGCTTTCATTTAATTATTAAGGCAGAGTAAAGCGATCTGGGCATTTTCAAAATTCATGAGCAAGAAAATGAAAGCGTCGAGCCTCAAATACACCAAAAAAGTCGTAGCGTGTAGCAATATCACTCACTCTAAAAATCGCCGACGACCAGAATACTGAACCTTTCGTGAGAAACTCGCGAACTTCACGATAATAACAATATCTATTGTTATTAGTCTGTCCATTGAGGCACATTAAGCTGTATAGAATAACTGAATACCTATAGGCATTTTTTTCCGCTGTGCCATTTATTTTGGCCGTTTGATTGAGATCAAGCCAATCATTGTGCTGTCAATCTAAGAGTACGGGCATGTCGAGAAAGGAATAGAAATTACGTATTTGAAGGAGCGGCTCGAAATTATATCTGCAGACTATAAACACACGCAGGTTTACCGCCTTCACTTTTCTCCAGAAGCTTGACTTGTGTACTACAATCCCGCATCATCGTTTACCATATTAATGGCCCTTATGACCAAGTTGCCAGCTTGGAATTTTAGGTCAAGACAGACAGGCGGACTATACGAAATGGAAATTTACTTCAGTCGTATGACGATATGCACGTTCATTGTGAACAAGCAGTGCTTTCTAACTGATCTGATATTAGTGTGTTCATACGAGCATCACGTTCAAGTTAGTATTTCAGCGTGTTCGAAATTTCAGCCATCCAAAGATGTAAGTCGTTCACAGGGCCATCAAATAACTAGCATGCTATCCTTTCACTTGAAGGACACATAAAAACCCACCTGCTGCTTGTTCCATGAGATAGGTATGGTGGTTGATAAAGTCGTGGAACGATCAGGTAGATCGTCGACAAGTATAGAGCCTGAATGAAACATAGCTTCCGGTTGTCGTCAACAGACCATCGTTTAACAGATCATTCTGTAGGTTACAATGCAGTTTTTAGTCCATTGTTTCAACAACCTTAGCCAGTCTCGATACGCTTCAATCTAGAGAATCTCGAGAGTTAGCAGGCATATCGATTTCCCCAGTAAAACCATTCATAAGTATGTTTGAGTGCATGCACCGTAACCACATTTTACCCCTGAAATCCCTCGTCAGAGAAACTAAAGCCACCAGCGTTCTAGAAATAAGGAATTAAGATCCGATTTTATACATGCATACATACATACATACATCCATCCATCCATCCATCCATCCATCCATCATCATCCATACATCCATCCATACATACATACATACATACATACATACATACATACATACATACATACATACATACATACATACATACATACATACATACATACATACATACGAGAGAGAGAGAGAGAGAGAGAGAGAGAGAGAGAGAGAGAGAGAGAGAGAGGAGAGAGAGAGAGAGAGAGAGAGAGAGAGAGAGAGATTTAATTCAATGGAATGTTGATAACATGTTTAAGATTTCTTGTACCGAGACCGCGCTCTATTACCTATTCATTGAAACGTGACGGTCAATGCTATAAAAAGTGTGCTGTGAGCCAGAGGGCTCATAAGTGAATTACAGGTGAGTCGCATCAAGCGTCGGTAATTATAACTCGTTGTATGGCTGTGTAATCCATACTGTACGTAGCTCATGAAAGAACCTTTGAAGATACGACAAACAAGGACGAATCCTACTTATCCCATCTGTTTCAACAGTGACGGGTTCTGTGTGGTAATTACAGTCTTGCGTTGAAAAAATGTTACCGTTTTCAATCATATATTTTGATGCCACTTTTATTTTAATGGTCATGTTGTGTGGAATCAAACCTACAATCTGTTGTCTAAAGAAAGAACACAATGTCTCCATATTGACACTGTGTATTAAATTAAACTAATTCTAGAATGTCCAAATTGTAACTTATAAATGAGAAAACAACTTCAATACATCATTTAATATCCAACAGAAAATGTAAATTGAATCCATGTAATTGGATAATTTACAGCGTACATTCTTTTTATTTTATAAATGCCGTGCGCAAGTTTTGCCACGGTGGTTTCAACATATATTAATCAAACATTACATTAATAATGAGTTTTGCCATGGTGGTTTCAACATATATTAATCAAACATAACATGAATAATGAGTTTTGCCATGGTGGTTTCAACATATATTAATCAAACATAACATGAATAATAAGATGTGTAATGAAAAGATTTGGCCTGCTAGTTTCTCATCATTCAAATCTGCCGAACCTATTTCAGCTACTTTTGAAGAACAAAAATGATGGGTTGGCATGAAATTCAATGTAACGTATCACTCGAAAAGGGCATGATAAAAATACTTATTGTGAAATGATCATTAAGCATTCTATGGTTATTTGCAACAACAAACATTTACAGGATGGTGGACTAAGTGGAAAATATTCCATTTTCATGTCAATATGGCCTCCCTTCCTGGCGCCAAATGTACATATGGAAAACCGAGGGAGAGTTTTCTTTATCTTGGAATATAATACGTTTTACATGACATAAAATCAACAGTCAGTTTGCATCGATGAGTAACGTCAGGGTTAATATTATTAAGAATTTTCATATTTGGTGTGAGCAATGTAACTAAACAACGATACCGAAGTCGGTTGTAACAAGTCCACAGCAAACTTTTCCAACGATATAGCCTCGCTTGTAGTTTACCACAATTGTCTGAACGATGCAATTGCTAGCAGTTCCACATTCCAATCATAACGATTAGATAATTTTCTCACGTCGCTAATGTGTTGTCTGTACAACATGACACAAAGACCAAAGGATTGCTGGACAAGCACTGTGCCTTTTAATGTACCAGTATCCACTTATACGAACAATTCCAACATAGCATCGAGCTTCAAATGGGAGCTATTTTATGTCACAGCATATATACAAGACGATACATTAACTCATACAAATATACATCGCGTGGATTTGCTAGATTTCAATACGGGGTGAAAACCTGTATTGTCCTGCTGTAGCCTGTTAGAGTTACTCGTAAACGACTAACATTATATTGCGGCAGAATCGTTCGATGATGTAACACGCTTCAAAATACGACGCAAACTGCAGTATATGTGATATTTACTCACTGAAAAGGCAAGTTGACGTGGGATACCTTAATGAAAGTATACCCATCTTGTAGTAATCGACGTGTACCATCTTCAATCACTCCAACTATAGAAACTACCATTTTTTTTATCCTTTCTTGTCAATTTTGCCCGGCTTATCCACTTCAGTAGCATACTTCATCGCGTAAAATAGCTAACGGGCGGGGAATGAAACTAGCTTGTAACAATTCACCGGCACCACTTTGTGCATTTGTATGACAGAGATATTTGTCGTGGTCGCAAGAGCTTTGAGACGGTGAATGGTTGTCTTACGCTAAATCTGTTTTATCTTCTCAAGCACGCGTAAAGTCCAACATGATGGTCTGGTAACAGGCTATCTTGACTGTGATATGCATCTATGATATTAAAGATTTGAATATTGACCTCTCACTTCATTAATTTGCGTTTTAAGGAAGGTTGATAGACAACTTGACACTTCTCGTAAATCGGCTGCTCGTGATGTAAATATTCCAATCTTAAGTTGTAAAGTTGTTAGTTCTTCTAACATAGCGACAGAAGTCATTTTGGTTTTAAATAAAACTATTTAATTTTTTTTAATGGTTGGATTTCCATTTGAGTAATTTTCATTTCTCGCTTTTTTGTCAGAATGTGTTCAAATATATGAACCTAAAAGTCTACTAATTAATGGAAATAGTTTTTCATGATAGTGTTATGGCCTGAGGTCATATAACGCCATCTAAATCAGGGTGTGTAGCTGATGAACTAAACAATGCACAGAGCGTCTGGAAAGAGTAACAGACGATGCGGAATTTATGTGTCAATCTTAAAATGCCAGAACGTACGATTAATCGTCTGATATCCATGGGAAATGTCTAATTACGGAGAAAGCGAACGGTATAAATTAAGAAGTACATGTTATATACAGGGCAAGCAGATAATGGCAAATGCTGAGTTGCAACGGATCGTTGTGAGGTCACGTGATCGATATTGGTTCTCGTTTCGAAAAAGGTTATCCGAAAAGCATACTTGCCATTAAATGAATTCATCTTTTTCAATCGCAAAAACAACTTCGTATGCCTTAATGATAACACAGTCTACTGATAGATCTTCACACCCGCTGTTTATAGATTAAGTTTCTCCAATTTAAAAGAACTGGTAATCGGATAAAATCTGGAAACTTATTTCATTGGCTTTTCTTTGCGTAAACGACTTATCTCGCCAAATTAGATATACAAGAAGAATTTCTGTTCTTGATTGAATTTGGGTGTTTACAAACATAAAGAACTCCAAGATATCCTAATCTTGCAGGAAGTCTGTCTTTACGCTGAGATCACGCAACGGAACAGCAAGTCCTGTGTCGTCGTGCACGGCCTTTGGCAAATCTATATGTTCAGAACTTGTTTGTGTGTTTTTTGTATTCTCCTTCTCACAACCCTCGTCTTGTTTTCCTTGCATGTCAAGTTGCCTAGTATCATGATTCGAGTTGGGTAATTTCCCTGATGAATCCCCAGGTGTCTCTTGGAAAGCCGCGTTATCGTAGGTAACAATAACGTCTGCAATATTCGGCGTAGAATCTGAGTCCGAGGTCACGTTCCTGCTGTTTTGCCGCCCATTTCGCGTCAGTCGTTGACTTATGTAAGTTTTATGCGTGCTCGACGCATACATACTTCTGCTGCGTCGAGCGCGTTTGCACAGAAGCAGGCGTTTAATGTTCTGTTTGAAGTTTCTGCCGACAAAAGAGTAAATAATAGGGTTAATTGCACTATTGCCGTAACCCATACAAACGCCGACTATATGAGCGATATTCCCAGCTAAAGAGATACTTCCTGGTTGAGCGAAGAAAGTATAGTGCAACTGATTTGAATAGAAAGGTAACCAACATATGGCGAAAACAATGACAGCAGATATGATTAAAATGGCAACCCTTTTAGAGTTCTTTTTCCCTCCGCCATTCTCACCCGGCTGTTTGTTTGTTAAAATGAGACGAAAGATCGAGACATAGCAGACAGCAATAATGGTGAGCGGTAACGCGTATCCTAGGACGAACGCATATACTACGAACGCTTTGTATAGATCTGCGGACCATGTTATTGTACAGCGTACACTACCGGGACCGAGTGGGACAGTGCTTGTGTACATCCAGAGCGGAAGGCAGACAAGTCCCGACAAAGTCCACATCAGAACACAAACTATGCGCGTATTCCGTAGAATTCTAAAGCTCAGCGATTTGATGGGGTGAACGAATGCCAGGTATCGATCTAAACTCATGGCTGTGAGAAGGAAAACGCCGGTGAACTGATTCATTCCATCAACGGACAGCACAATCTTGCACATGGCGTGCCCGAATATCCATTCGTGTTTCAAGAACTCGTACGACACGAACGGTATGGTCAGCATGAACAGACAATCTGCCAAGGCTAAGTTCAAAATGTACACGTTCGCCAGCGTTTTCATGTTGGAATAACGAGTGATAACAAGTACAACAAGTAAATTACCAACAAAACCGAAAAGAAAAGTTATTCCGTAAAAAACAGGAACGACAATCGTTATCACGGATAGAAAGTCTGCCCACCAGGCTGGGAACAACCATAAACTGTCGTCAACGTCGGTCGTTACGTTGTCTCCTAATGTTCCGTTTATGATGGCAGAAGCGTTCCGAAGGTATGCTAGTTGGTCTGGAAATGAGGTTGAATTGACAAGTGCAGATGCAGTATCTGCTGTGGTTTCCATCAGCATAGTAGATACATTAGACGAGCATTGTGAAACTTCTTCCAAGGAGGAGGTAACTCCTGCCCAGTCACTGTCGTTCAATGATTTGCACATTTTCTTATCCTCTGATGATGTGACCAACACCGAACTCTCAGACACCACTCCGAGCGGTCAAGTCTAACTTATAGAGACAGTGCTCTTTGGCAACTTTAGCTTGACGTGTGAAGGCCCTCTCGCTATCGGATTGATTTTACACCAACCCGTTCGTTTGCATTTTATCCTTTTGTGAAGCCCTGTGGCTGTGTCTCGCCTATAAGTAGTGCTTGGACTAATCCACTTTCTGTCAGGGTGGTAGAGGAACGTTCGTTGGACGGCATGCCAACAGGGACTACTCAAAGAACATTACCTGCTTCATGATTATATGCCATGAATATACTGACGGAGGCTTTACATATCCACGACGCATACCAGAGCGTTATCGAAACGATCAGAGCCTTGTTAAATTGGCGACCATAAAATGGTTTTATCAAGATTGTTAAATGTCATTTGCATGTATTTACTATCAGGAAGAAATAAATGAAGAGAAAGATAGGACGACAATGGACTTCACTAGGTGATCAGTTGCCAAGGAAACAGCAGTTAGCTGTAAAAAGCATGCTTGCCTCTTCTCGACGCCAGGGGCGTAAGTTTGGATATGGAAAGGTCCATATTGACTTAGGACTTGAAGGTATTCTTGATCAGCTATAACAAATGGACAAGACTCAAGGACAGAGAGAGAGAGGTCGGAAAAATAAACCGTAGTTATAGCCTCTGGTAACTTCAGATTGAAAACTTTCGATGATTTTCGTTAAAACACATGTTTCCTACGGCTCTTTGAACTATTCATCTACAAAGTGACAAAAAATGTCGTTCTTCTTGTATTTGAAGCTAGAATTTTCCGAATAATTGTGATAAGTTTTGAAAATTTCAGTTCTAACATTCGGGTTGAAATCATTCAATAGGTGGCCGCAGTTATATTTTTGACAAGGCAGGAACGTGTTCCTGTGAACGCTGTTAAGGAAAACCATTGTGGTTCAAGTTGAAAGTCTGATCATTTCCTTCAACCTCTTCTGAAGTGTTACTAAACGTTTGCAACATTTTCAACAAGATATGATAAACAAAGAGAGTTCTTCGTCTCCAAAAATCGATCTCTCTTATATTAAAGCCATCGTGGTCATGACCGGAGGCATTTCGAAGGCGTGTATTCACTGGAACGGAAATAATATGTTATTGTAATCGTGTTATGTTCATTAATAGCCCTGTGTAACATTATGAGACTAGAAAAATGGAGTTACTATGAAAGGAAAATTTTCTATAGAAAATTCTCAATAACGAATGATTCCCATAGAATCTACTATATGGCGGCTTCTAATTTAAATAACATAGGTGTTAAAGAGGGATACTCCTGGTGAAATTATGGAGAGTAAATTGCTTCCCATGATCAAAAGCCAAATTAAAACAAGAGCTTGCAATGTGTGCATTAAATGGCTACATGTGTAGTGTTCTAGGAATGTATCCTTACAAAGGTAGATTGTAATGCAGGCCTAGGGTTCTTTAGAATGCAATTTGTCGTGCTGTTTGTTCGTCGGAATGTCTCATGATGAAACGACATATCAAGTTTGCATCAATTCAGTGTCTTAGATAAGTCACCCGAAAGCACGGTGACTGAACAGATAAACTTGATTTCAAACTCTCTCCGAACAAATATTTTTTTAATATTTTATAGGTTTAGTGTCACCCGGCAATAAATTTGTGGCTTTCGATAATTGATGATAATTTCTTACTTGAATTCTACTATTCGTCAAACGCGTAGACAGGACCATTAAATATAACTTTAAGTTGCATAAGTCGCTTGATCAAGTCAGATGAAGTCAGTATCTTCTAAGGAGCTTCACTGGATGCCTCATACATCTATGAAATACTGAACGAGGGCGATCTAGTGGCATTTTAGGAATTTGCGGACGTTTTCAAGGTCAGGCTTGTAAAAATCACGGATTGCAAGAGAATTCAGTGATTTCCTCAATGAACTTATATTCAGCCGATAATTGTTGATAGAAGAGAGCTTGACGGACTTCCTACCACTTCAGAAGATTGAAAACAATTGCTTCTGGTCACAAAGTGTGTAATTTAATTCGCCGACATCAGATCAACTGCGTGTTGAAACCATTGATTAAAACACCTTCACAGGGGATTTTGAAATACCTGGGTTGTCAGTTTAAACAGTAACGTATAAGAGTCACCGTTGATAGCATCACGTCCGCTTGACGAATCGTAAAGTTACGGCTAAACCGACACGTACGCGTCTTTTTTTCTTACAAAATATTTTTATTGAAAATTACCTTAGTTTGCACGGCTGTAAGACTATAACAGACACAAATTGCCGTTCAAAAGAGAGCTTTATTTGAAAGGATTCGGCAAAGATATTGTATTTGGTTACTTTATTAATGCAATCATACCAGCGCAACAATTATGGAAGTGCTCGTAGGCACGTTTACCCTTATTTGTAATGACTGTGCGAGAGTGACTAATCTGTCACTAAGCCAAACTGCCAATCATTGCAAGGCATGGCACGAAGTGTTGGCGCAAAAATCGTTTTTGAGGTAACGCGCATTAACGAACGCAAATTTGCAAACGCCAAAGTTTGTTTCCAGTGATGGAAGCGTCCATGAAATGTTTACTTCATATCCAGGATATGAGAAGACATTTATTTTTTCCATATTGTGTCAATATTAATCAATGGACGTGTGTACTTCAAATGTAACCCTCAATTACATTGTAGACTTATCATGCACGGAAGAGGAAGGCTTAAACTAGAGTGTATTTCACTGAGCCGATTATTTTACAGCCAAATCATCAATTCGTTGTTACTATAGAGGGTCGTTTTTTCTAAGGTTTTACATACGTACTTGCGAATGATTACATCCTACTTTAACAACAACGGCAAAATACCTAATTCCATCACTCTGCCATTGTAAAATTTACAATTATTATCGTCTATATCACCTCAATTAAAAACTACAAAGATATCAATAAGGTATACACATTTCGGAAATGCATCAGTTAGTTCGACCAGACTTCGCTTTCCAAGAACTCTACCTAATGTAACTGTGAGATTTCTCCCGGCGGTCATGGCACGTTTCAATAAACCGCGATGTGAAACTGCACGCATGTTGCTATTCACTTACAATCAGTCAAATTTCGAATAATTATGTACTCTGAAACAACAATGTCAACCAGTGATGGGGTATACTGTGCCCCTTTTACTGAATGTTATTCTCCCTCGACCCATTCAAAGAACGTGAAAAACATAAATATTTGCTCGCTTGTGGCGTAACCGATCACCTTGAAACGGCATAAACGAGTTCTGATCAAATTATCCACGTGCACAATTTTCCAATCTATAGTCCTATTGTGAATAACAAGCGGCAAATATTTACCACAATGTTTGAATTCTCAAGAAGTTAAGGAAAAAAGAATTCACTTCCTGTGTGTATACTCTGTACCCTTTGAGAAAATTTCATACGACGCAACTGATTCTATGCCTGGAGCGAGTCGCAATTACGGGTACTCTTCTGTGAAGTCGTTTGAGTATTTTACTGATGGCTAGACTATCAACCACGTCTTGACTTTCTTTGATGTGCCGACATCTCGGAGGTGGTTAAGTCTCAAGTCGCAACTCGCCCTTTATAACTTGATTTGTTTTGCTTTGTTTGATCAGTGGATGTGTTATTATTTTGTGAGCGATACCACAAAACCCCTACCTTCTAATGGTTTACTGTTTTGTTGCCTATTCATGTGTTTTGGAGCCCGGTTGCTCCTTAACGAACACAAGACGAAGTTATCGAAATTCTGAAAATCTATATAGAGCTTCATCATTGTAAATTTAGGTTTATTTTTCATCACGTTTTGTTCTTAAGTTAAATACTGTTTCTTGGTGTAACCGAAAGATAATGTCACAATGCCTGATGTTTAGCTTTTCAACGCAACCGGAATGTATGTAATATCCGATAATTGTTTTTGAAAAAGTGAATTTTAATCTTGAGTGGAATTCACTTGCCAACAAGAACGGTGCACGATGCGTTGTATTTGCGAGGTAATTACTTTGTTTTAAAACACATTTCAGGGAGAAGAGAAGAAAAATAATTTCTTACTAGAGCAAGAATCATGACAAATATAAAAAAATACAGGTATTGTCCCTTTCAGTCATTAACGGGTTTCAGACTTCCATGGTGTGTGTGTGGTAATTTGATTACATATCTTGCTATGTCAAACATTAAACAAAAAGGTCACAGTTTGCATCATATGAAACGTACACTGTAAAAAGGTATTATGCGCCTCAGCTTGAGTGAGGTCAAACTGACCTGTGAGGGCATCAATATGACACTGTTTGACCTTTAAAGGTGAACATAACTGTCACACAAACTCACCATGCTGACGTTGATTTCTTTCCTGATATTTGAAAAGGAAATATGAACCGAGGCTTTCATTGATGCAATATCAACTGTATATGGAATGAATTAATACAAAACACTCTGATGTCAAAACAATGATTTGAAACCTTTCAAATAGCATCTCGCCCTGCATCTAATCAGATTTGGATTTCATCATCGTACTGCGTATCTGAAAAAGAAAGATGTTCCAATTAGACATCGACCTGGAACCCGAAGCAAAGCATGGGATGCGCTGAGAGACACAAATTACACTATATAATCCACACAATCGACATCGTCCATTGTCTTACGACATGTCAGCGTGTTGGTTGTTTGCGGCAAAAACAACCTGGCTTCCTCGTCACTGATTTAAACGAATAACCCGATGATTGCACTTTAGTTGATAGGAATTGCAGGTGTGAATCTATATTATTAGTTATATTGTTATTATTCCGAAATTTCACAGAGCAAGCGATGGCCCAAAGTAAACCTGATTGGCAACCACATGATATGATTATATTTGTATTTTAGCGGGAACATTTAAAAATATCGAAAAAAGTAAAGATGCTTAAAAAACCCATAATAAAGTCAAAGCAATGTCGTCCATAAAAAGACTAGACAATGCAAAATGTTCGATATCAGAAGTTTTTTTATAAAATAATGGCGATCAATTATGATATGTCACGCATGGTACTTTCAATTTATCAATTTATCTTTACATCCAAGTAGATCCATCGGGTATACAGTATGAGGAAACATTCTTATGATATATTCATGACTTATTCATATGCTCTCGTTGTTTTGCAGTATATTTCTCGAAGTTATATCGGTAAAGTACTCCGTACGGATTACTTGACAGGGTTGACGTCACTACTTCTTCAGGGGTAGGAATCTTGGTCTGATTATCCTCTCAAGTGGTCATTATTGCTTAAGGAGTTAAACTCTTATTCAAAAGAAAAATATATTTGAGGAAGCGTAGTTGCTAAAACTTACAGCGATACGTTGAAGACACATCTGACAGTTTGGAGAGTAGCCCCACGTGTACGTTGACTACGAACTGGACTACATCACTTTGCTACGCTGTGCACACACGAATTGTTTTTACTGAGCTTCCGAGCGGCTGTAAAGAATGTTCTGAGAATGCACTGCCCTCCTTGAAAATTTCAGGGTTCATTCAAGCACGAGTTCTATTCAAGAAATGTTCACAATGCACGTACCTGCACTGTTATAGAAGTTTGATATCAAACATTAATTTTTAAGACATGCAATAGATCTTGTGGAGAATAAGACAGCTTAATACGACCTATTTTGGCTCCGCAGCTCTACCCGTAAACCACTATACCTAAAACTAACGCCTAGTGACAAATTAGACAGTTGATCTCACAAACTCCTGGCGTATGCATTTCAGTGTGCATGTAATATGTATGACATGTGAATACTTTCCCATCTTAAATAACATTACTGTTAAGGGACGCGTACGTAGGCCCTGATGAGCAGGTTCACTAACGTAATCTCAAAAAGCTTGTCTCGATATTAATTGTGGGCTTCCCTCAAGAAATCGTCAACTTGGTGAATACACAAATACCAAGTTGCGCCGATTATTTATAAAACAATTGATATTATTTTGGTTTGCGTGCCGATTAGCGTTATGGCTTCTTGTTTTTTATTGCATACCGACCGATATTAATGATTTTCAAAATCTTGCACACAATCATCCGGAAGTTTTTGTTGATAAATTGCCGTAACCTTCAAGCTATGACTGAGACAAATGACGCTGACGCGTTGTCGAGACTTCTAGGTCAGAAAATGGAAATGTGTTGTGGTAATCTTCCGCTCGTTGCCGTTCTTAAAGTCGAAGTCGGATGATGGCGTCGATTTTCCACGAAATGGTGACTCAAAGAAGTGAAATCGAAGGAAAAAAAATCGTATAGAACCATTAAACATATCTCTGAAACACAAACGCACCACAATCCTTTATCGGCGCACTGGGCATGTTGTTCGAAAAGAGATTAAATTGAGATCAGATATTCAGTGTTTAAAAACGAATTACATCTAGATCCGAATAATCACAGAAACGAACATGGTAAGAATTTAAATGGAGAGTTCACAAAGAAAGTTGGTTAAGTGTTTCAAAACAGCAAGAGAAGCCGGGTAAAGAATGTTTAGTAACGATTTCACTGTAGCTTTATATAACCACTTTGAGTGCACTGTAATAAATTTAACAAACATGCAGAAGAGGCATTGACCAGCGATGCCTTGAGAGATGCATCTAATTGAAACAGCAACCGCACCTTAAGAGAAGACCAAGCATATTTAAATATGAATACCGCAGACAATACTGTCATTGAACCACCAAGACTTTTTAAGAAATAAAAACTCAAAAGCATTATTTAACGCATTTTGTCAAATTAAAACGCAAATTTATATATATAATTGAGCTGGTACAGAGCAAGTTGCTTTGGATAGTGTTTTTTTGTCGCGAGAACTTTTGATGGGAATGCATGATAAAACGATGGTTTCAACCGGGCTCGAACCCACAACGCACGGCACCCAAACACCTAGCGCAGAGGCCAACAGTCAAAACCGCTAGGCTAAATCCTCAATCTCAAAAAAAAAAAAATGGTTCAAAAACCGAGCTAAGGATGTTGCAATTCTGACTGCGCCCTCTCCACTCGCCTTAGAGTTCGTGAAGCACTCACGCTAGTACACACGCTATCATACATCTCACACAAACTTTATCGAAGCGAAGCAATGAATACAACGCTTTAACTGGGCGGAAGACAGCCTCGGTGACAATTCTGTCCACCAGTAGAACTATCAAACCCAGGATAGAGAATACGATGGTTTCAACCGGACTCGAACCCACAACGCACAGCACCCAAGTATCACGCCATTACGCCAATAGTATAGTTAGCATGCAACAACAGCTCATGAAGTTTTGAAATCGGCTTTATTTAAGACCAGTTATGTTGTGTTTCAACCGAAATTTTAAGTTCGCTGTTTACTGTTAGAAAACAATTTTTCCTCTCACCCTGACACTAGTTTGAAGCGTGACCCTTTTTTCACATAAATCACGTCTTGATCTTTAAAGCAGGACGTCTGAAGGCCGGCAAAGAGGAGGCATAATCGCAAGCACTGCCAATATGATACACTTTTAATCTTTAAACTACACATTTTCCTGCAGCTGAGCCTGCACAATCCCGAAATTTTCCAAATTCACCATTCAAACATAACATATTCCACTGATACATTTACACCACCGCAATCTATTTCATAGTCCCTATCATCTTTGACACTGGCACAGATATCAGCCGATTATAGCATTATACTCAGTTAATCCTTCAACCGTTGTACGGCCTCTCTATTGATAAAATAGATTCTTTAGTCGGATTGCATACGTTCGTGCGATTATTTTCCTGCCGGGGTAAGTTGGATTTCCGTAGGAAAGGCCAAGGACTCGGTGCACGGTAGTAAAGTCTTACAATCCCCTTTCTCAAAAACTTGTTTCCAGGATGCAAACGTTCAGAATCGTATTTTGTTTCTAATCACCATATCTTACAATAAAGTAACCATACTTTTCCAAAAGCAGACCTTTTCGAAATATTTTCTTCGATGGCCAGTCCAAAACATTCCCAATCACTATTCTCTTGTCTCCCTTAAATATTCCTTCACAAAAGATTAATCGCTAGAGGCATATTGATCCATGTGTACATGTGTTTGTTAAGAGTTTATTGTTGTCTTCAGTTTTAAACTTATTTTAGGTTTGCCATGTCCCTCAATTTGTTTTGAGAACTTTGTATACCTCTCCATTAACAACCATAGCCGGAGTAAATTACCATATCTCCATCTATATGCCTTTCTGGACAGTAAGTTATACCAAGATATGTCAGTGAAGGAATCGCGTGTCAACGGTACGATATTGATGTTGCATTATACGGCAAAACAATTCCATGAAATGTTAATTTCTCAGTAATCATACTCAAACAAGCTGCCCTTCCTTTAATTCTAAAATTCCACAAAGGTCATAAAGAAAGTGGTGTGTGTATTAGTTTATGGATGGAATGAGAAGCGTTAATTTTTATTGGCAAACAGATATGTTTAACATTTTACTTGTATAATGTAGAAATATTCGAAATATTATTGACTTCTCTGTAAGGGTTTAGTTTCCAACTTGACTGAAAGAAACATCTTTAGATCATCCAACCCCACGATTATTGACTTAACTAATCAAGTATTTTATTGATACTATATCTTTATTGAATTCATCAATATTTAGAGCTTAGAAATCCTTTATAGTTCTATCAGTCAAGTCTTGTACTCTTCAATTATTTAGGGTCTAAAAAGACTTAGTGCCCTAGGAAATATCATGGTTGAAATGCCAGTCTTATGTAACTTATTCCAGATTATCAACTAACCTAAGGGGTTAATATTTAGAAAACCAACTGCGTAAATGTCAGAGTTGTCTTTACGTGATTGCAGCGAAGATTTGTAGGTCTTATCCTAACATCTTAAAGAATAGCTGTTTGAACACTATTCCAGTAACTCTTATCTATCTTTCTTGATTTTGCTACAATCTCTTCAGAAGAAATGCAGGAAGAATAGAAATCGACGGTCGAGGCATTCTTGAATTTATCCGATTTTTATAACAACGGCCTATGTAAGCGAGATGTAAAAGGCGAGAGTTGACTGTTGCTTAGACTTAACTAGAGATCAAGAAACAAAATAGGCAGCTTGCATCCACGATAACGTATCTTGCTGCCTTATATAGTGTCACTTCATATTTGTTGCTTCAACGCGATCTGTTGTATCGCGAAGGATTGCACTGTCATCAATGTAGTCGTTAACTTTGAGACTTGGTGTGAATTAGAAAAATATTGCACAGTTGGAGAGATGGTAAACGTTTATGTATGAGACAAATCGAGGAAAAGTAAAAGTGACATTTCTATCGAAAAGAAGGGTATTATACAGTTTATGGGAGAAAGTAGGTCTACGCTAGTACAGTTACAATTTAGCCAGTGTAGGTTTGGTTTTGATATTCTGTGCCGAAGTTTGTTTTTTGATTAGTCAAGTAGTCCTGACTATTCATGTAGAAATTACTTCGAGTTTATCGTCAGTGTTTAATCCAATCAGACTTGTTTTCTTCGCTCTGTTCATTTCGCGTTGATTTCTCACCGAGCATGGGTAATGATCTTTTCCCTGTTGCCTGAAGCTAGCAATTACGGTACAAAAACCCGATGAAGGTGGGACTTTAATTGATAATTAGTAAGTAGAAGCCAAGGGTGTCAAGGCGTCTACATGAATGACACTCAACCTTGAAGATATCATTCTTGTCAGCTTTGCAGCTGTTTCTAATAACCCGGTCCTTGCCTTTCCTTTGAAATGTAATGATCCCTTACTACAAAAATGTAACCTTCAAGGGTCAAACTTTGAATGTCAAGTCTAAAATCCTACACGTAGGATTTCGTCCATACGAGAGTGTGTGGCAGAAATAAATATTTTCTGGCATTTAAGTGTTCAATGAAAGCAAATGAAAGCATATACGACGTATATCAAGAGAAGATTAAAACAGATCAAAACTTATTACGAGTAATACATGCTGATGCTGATATAATAGTTTGCCCGCCCTTTTTGAAACTATCTCTGCCTACCGATAAGCCAGATGAACTTATTCCGGATACTCGTGCAAGACTGAAGAGCCGATTTCAAGGTTACAGAAGGGCAAAAATCCGAATTTAAATCTTCCTAAACGAAAATATTGAAAATTTACTTGGTGCTATAACGTTTATAAAATGTCGGGCACTGCTATTTGTAATGCGTCAATTGGCTTGATTTTATTTGTAGACCCCAAATATTCTAAATACACGTACACCGTAAATGTTTAAGCGGACTTGACACATTTAGATCAAACCAAAGACGACTTAGACAATATACGCCCTTGTATCGATGTTAGGGTAATACACATCATAAGTAGATCAAAACCTTAAATTGAAATTTACCGTATTGCAATACATATTTTACACAAGCGTTTGCGCGCCATTTTAGATACAATACTTACCTGTCGTTCTGATTCCGTATTTAAGATTACTACGCAGCATTGTGGTTTCGCGTGTCCATGGCGTGACCTGATATGTTTATCGTATAACGTCTACATGAATAGTTATTTCTTCGGTAATTTGTTTGAATTTACTATGACGATTAGACGTAGATTAATGAAACAGGTTCGCAGCGGGTTCACAAATAATTAACCGATTCCCCTTTAATAGGATTTCTTAAAGTGTAGTAGAGGGAAATATGTTCAGTCGGCAAATTCTCGGAAACTCAGGTAAAAACAGTCTTATTTCATGTGAAAGTAAAGTATTCAAATAGCTTTTCGCGCATTTGCACGTGATGTACACTCACTCGAAAAAGAAACGTTGAAAAAGAAGCAATTGTTACCAGTAGCCCTTAATGCCAAAAATTTCCTGTCGAATTCTATAAAAAACCCATTCAGATTCCATGAAAAGACTGCCTTGGATTTATAGTTAAGATTTTTCATTGCACCATTGTACTGCCGCGACAATTTCCCCATTCGAATGATTGAACGCTTCACATATTTCTATAGCGACGTCTCTTTATTACAAAACAGAATGGATGAAGGCATATCGCATACGAAGATACCTTTTCCAGAAATAGTGAAATTTCGCAGGAGGAGGTAAAATGGGCTAGGATCTGCAAGAGTCTTAGCCAAATATCATGGCTTTTGGAACAAAACATATATTAATACAGACGTTCAGTCATTTGTAAACGCTGACGCATCTGTTCGGAATAATATAACCTCTGTTTCATTCGCAACAAGCCGAACGTGCGTTATTCAAGGTATGTAATCCAGTTGCGTAAGCGGTTATTTGAATCATGAACCTATGTTAGTTTAGATGGATGTAAACATGAACAGGCTATGCAATTTAAACTGAAAGGTCACGAATACCACGTAACAGATATTGCTAAACAAGGTAAGCTATGACAGGTAGTGGAGACAAACCTTCAGACTTGTACTTTGACACTCATCATTAAAATATCAAACATTGTACACACTTGTATCCGGATACTAATTTCTCCACTTTACTCGTCATAAGTTACATTTAAATACGCACACTCCAAATTGAATACTCAGGTCTACACATAAATACCCCTCAGTTTACAGTCCCTCGAGAACTCTGGTGGAGTGATGGTGTTTAAACGTAAAACTCAATTCAAGAACGAAAATATTTACAATTGTAAAACTTCATCACTATTCGAAGTTCCGCAATGGATAGGGGACTGTTAAGTATGTCGGAATGCCAGGTGGCTGCAGGACAATGTTTCCGAAGCGTGCATCGTCGGATACACAGACCTGTGCCGAAATGCTGCAAACAAATGTATAGCTCGCCAAACAAGCCCGCTTAATTTGGTTGCACCCTTGGCAGTCAAATCAGATAAACAAAGGGAAGAAAAAAATATTATTTTTTTTCTTTTCTCTGAACATACAATTGGGGAAGATCTATCCATAATATAATACACCGCATGTCACGTACGTGTGCGGAGTGACTGCATTTCACAATGTGTATGCCATACACCGTATGCCGTACGCAACATGTACTAATAGGAGGAGAGCTCTACATCAATTATTTTTCCCAGCGTAAGCTTATTATTGATTACACAGGATAAATGATAGAGATGGGCTAAGTTAGAGAACATATGGCCCCGTCAGATACCATTCATCACAAAACAGTAAAGATGTATCTGTTTGATGGTGGTCACTCGGTAATTTAGGTTAATTCCAAACTGCGTGACGTACATTCTATGTTTACTGTAGACATTTATTTTGACGGAAAACAGTGTCACAGACGGCATGTACCATCCCGAGGTGGATTGTTAGAGTTAGATGTGAAGCTGTGTTTCATTATATATCATCCTCGATGTTACAAGACAGTAAAACTGTTCATCTTAGAACAACATCGCATAATTTAAGCATCACGTAAGTGTGTAGCTATTACTGTGAAAGGCAAATCATTACATAAATCATGGATGACTATGGTTGTTATAATTTGTCTGTATATATGACACATATGACACATTGGCAAACCTAACTTAAAACCGTGAGCCATACCGAATAAGTATCTTACTACGACATTGGTATTTTTTGACAAAAGTACAGTTGAAACTGCCATTGAATTTGTAAAGCTGCGTGCCAGTGCCATGTTTACTCTCCACATTATACATTTAAATGGCTGAGGGGTCCTTATCGTTTCACCGAGTTCACGACTTGACAACAATAATGACGTGAATGGGTTTAAGTGGTTGGGGGCAGCAATGAACGTATAAATGTATAATCGGATTTATGATTTCTTTTTGATGTTGGATTTGAACGCTAGGCAGCAGGATAAGGCAAAAGAAATTACTATGGTCTTCGGTTGACAGTTTGCAAAACTGATGTAATAACACGGTTTTTGTTTTTTCGTTTTTTTCTTTATCAAACGATTTTGCTTTAAACTTTTACCACAATCGCTATTGTACTTTATTCGTTGGCAGAAAGAATATTTCCCCATCCCCTGAAAAATTTAGGTTTTTTTAAAAAAATAATAATTCGTAAATGGCGGATACATTTTATGTGACCCTTCAGTCATGTTGTGAACACATTGTGTACCTTATGGATGTTTCTACAGGTGTCCATAGAAAAGGATGTTTGGTGTCTCTGACTTTGAGGTATCTAAATTTTTAGGAGTGAATTTGCATACAAATGCAAGAATTTGCGTTACAGAACTGACGTTATGGTCATGACGGAGGTAGGAAGGAAGCAACATACACTACCTCCAGATATCATATCCTTGACAGGGCATTTTCATGTAGTTCAGTAAACCATAGATCCCAGTTTAAGGGTTAAAGGTAAAACTAGGGGACACTGTCCTTTACAATTCTCGCTCTTCATTGTAAACGATTTAAATAAAATTTATTTCTGAAAATCTTAAATCCAAGTGTCCATATTCCTTTTCTGTATTTTCACTGTTTTTGATCACAATCCATACTCAGTATGCTACAGTATTTTCTATTCGTCATGAGTGGAAAGCAAATATTTAAAAAACGAAGTTGTACATTGAGTCCTCGATAGGTAACAATGCCCAACGCACTGGCTGGAAAGATTTGTACATTGAAAATATTACAAAAAATATTTTGAAACATTAATACAGAGCAATTTGAAACAAAACACGTTGACAGTATACATGATAGCATTTATAGATTTTCCTTTCTAGTCATTCAATCCAGACACAGACAGATCGACCCGTATTAAACTTGCCAATTTTCAAAGCACATAATGAAACTTAAACGGACAGCGTATGGTTGCCTACCCCCCGCCATATTTATCGATCTTCACTCGATAGTAAAAAAATCCATTTGATACTTTATATTTTATATTTTTACAGGTTTCCCTTTTGACAGCTAAGCTTAAGTTGATAGTATTTGCAGCTGTTACTTCAGTGATCTTACTTGCATACTATTGGATTAATGCTATGCTTGGCCGGTCGGGCTGTACACACACATTTTAGTTAAAGTTTAGCTCTGTGGTACAAGTAACTTGTTGCCTAGATTTGCACTCAATGCTACATAAGCATTATCCCCAAGACATTTTAACGGTCATGTTAATCAACGGCATTGCAAACAAAATAAGCCCTTGGCTGCATGTTTGGAACTGATGTTGATTGTTACGTAATGCCATGCGTACATGGAGCTAGCAATGAGGTCA